>NC_137119.1:26354550-26574550 GCF_949357685.1 Gobio gobio
GATTTTGACATGTAATTGAAGCAAAAACACATTCACAAAAGAGTTTTGTTGTAATTAAGGATGTGCAAGGCTGGTCAACAAGACTTTACCAAATAGTTGTTTTAGCTTTAATATGAAATGAAAATTCACCCTAAATGCATGTTATTAATCTTATTGTGAACAATTCATCTGTTCATTTTTTCACTTTTCATAATTCTTTATCAAAGTCGGTCAAAGTCTTTATCAAAACTTCTCTCTGGTGATGTATGCCGGACTTCTCCAATCATTTTCTTCGCTTAAACCCTGACACTTTCTTTATAAATCAACTACATACGCGCATTTAGCTCCACCTCCATCCAATCAACAAACTATTTTTTAATAATCCATTTCACTTGGATGCATGCCAAATATGGAAGATTTGAAAGATCGGTTTCTACCTCCATTTCATCACGACTCTAAAACTTCTCTGAGCTGGTTTTAGTGAAACTTATCTCTGAGAAGTTGCATTTCAAATACACTTGACACAGCTATAATCTTTAAAACACAGCTTGTGTAATAAATCCATTGACTTTAAGTCAGTTTCTGGACTACTGGACTTAAAAACCTATTTCTTAAGAACAACTATCTATTACCCAATAGTTCAACCTATTAAAGGGATAGTTCACCCAAAAATGAAAATTCTGTCGTCATTTACTCACCCTCAAGTTGTTCCCAACCTGTATGAGTTTCTGTGTTCTGCTGAACACAAAAGAAGATATTTTGAAGAATGTTTGTAACAAAGCAGAGAGAGCAACCATTGACTACCATAGTATTTTTTTCCCTACTATGGTAGTCAATGGTTGCTCTATCTGCTTTGTTACAAACATTCTTTAAAATATATTTTGTGTTCAGCAGAACACAGAAACTCATACAGGTTGGGAACAACTTGAGGGTGAGTAAATGACGACAGAATTTTCATTTTTGGGTGAACCATCCCTTTAATAGACACATTACACTTGGATGACAAACATGACTGCCTCACTTAAAGACAAAATGACTGCTTTTGAAAAAATGACGGAGCCCTCTTTTAAAGTTCCTGGACAGATAAACTTGAAATAATGCATATAATCAAAGGTGCTGATAAATTAGATGTTTATCAACTTGCGTCTAAGACGTTTAATCTTAGGGCATACTCCACAAGAACAACACCAGGGTGAGTAAATGATGACTTCATTTTCTTTTTAGGGTGAACTATCCCTTTAAGTCTGATTATTCAGGGATTTACAAATGTTTTAGTCAGCTTTTTTCCCCAGCCAACCCCTTTGACCTAAAATGTTTACATTTCACAAAAAGTTCCATTCTAAGACTTAAGTTAATATTTCAATAATTTAACAACACATTTGCATGTTCACAGTTCTGTGATGTTTGTTATGCTCACATGGCACATGCAAGTAAACAAATAAAATCGATAATTTTTTTGTGTTTGGCGTTTTATAAAATAAAAAAAAAGTATTTTATTTTTATTGTTTTATTTGACATTTTTATGATTTAATCATTTACTAGCATTTCATTAACTCACAAACCACGGTTTGTGGTTTTGAAAATATATAGTTTTTTTCCACATCCCTAGTTGTAATAAATGGCATTTAAATACTTTTTTAAAAAATATATATTTTACTAAATATTTTTTATAAATATTAATAATATCTTACAAAAAATTATTATTTGGTCTAGTATGTAGTTAGGACCAAAAAATAGATTTGTGTACGGAACACTCATACAGCATATGAACTTTTAATAGGCCAGAAGAAAACTAAAACACATTAAGTAATAAATTATTTAAATGACAGTCAGAACCATAAATACTAGAGCTGAAATGCAGAATTTCAGTCATAAATTGCCCACAAAAACCACTGGTGAGCGGCCTTGTCGGTTTTGATCAGATTCCGCAGAGTTCCTGTCGTTCTTGCTCTGAGTTATGGGATCATTTCACAAGGACTTTTTTCAAGAATGGCCAGCGAAAAGAGAAATTAACAAGTTTACAGTGTAAACACTGGCGGCCAGCAAATGGAATAACAGCACTAGCAAGGAAATGATGTGTGACCTCTCATTGGCAGGGAGCTATGGAGAAGTAAATGCCACGCTGACTGCTCACCGTGTAGACGATGTTCCCCACGAACAGGTAGTCGACACTGTTGCCGTTGTCAAAGGGAGTGTCTGAAGAAACAAAAGGGGCGATGAAAGATACTTAGCAAATGACACACTCAAGCCGGAGTGGTCTACATGTGTGCTTGTGAGTGCTTGAGATAGTTACCGTGCTCCAGGACTTTTAGTGGAAACCAGAAGAGAATAATGGAGTGAATGAGTGCATTTATACAGTGACCCCAAAAGACCTGGAAAAAGAGAAAGAGGCAATGAAAGAGAGAGGAAGGGAGGGATAGAAAGCAGGAACGGGAGAGGGGGAGAGTCAGTCAAGACAAACTAATGCCAAGATACACAAAGCCCACACAAACAGCTTCTCTGCAATTGCACAGCTAGCGCAATGTCCCCCAGATCACCCCTAAAACACACAAACACACACACATACAAACACTGATCCTCAGCTATAAATGAATGACTGTCTTATTGCAGCCTCATGAATCTCATTATTATCTGGATGGCAGCAGAGCTTCTTTTTGCACTGCTGTTTATCTACAGGGAAATCACAAGTCAAACAACACGCTGACGTTGTGAACCACATCAGACCGTGATAATCAATTATAACAGGATGTAGACAAGCGCGGTGATCATAATAACAGTCTAACACTCACTGCAGACAGATTTATACGTCTCGCAGTATTTGACGTGTCAGTATGAGTAATTTGTGACTTGAAATGTGCATTTGTATTGACTACTGAACTGTTGCTGTACGGTACCTTAGTGTTAAAACCTTCTGCGTTCTGTGTGATGCGGTACAGCTGAGGGAATCGTAGCATGTTCTGCTGACTGCATGGCCGGTCAACTATCCCCAGCGTGAAAGGAGGGAGAGCAGTAAAGATCTGAAACGTACATGAACATTCATGAAATTGTTGTAGCATATCATATCAAATACTGTATATGTATCTGATATATAAATAGTTCCAAAACCAACAGAATCGGAACACTGACTTGGAAGGCTGTGATCTGTGAGTAAAACTTATTTTTTTTTATGAAAGTAAACTATTTTAAATTGTGGCTTTTGGTTTATTTGTAAAATATTTTGAGAATTTTTTTTTTTTTTTCAGCCAATAGGCGTTTTTCTATGACTGATGCTGATACCTAGAGAGGAGGTATATGTACACTAATGTTTAAAAGTTTTCTGGTCAGTAAGTTTTTTTTAAAGAAATTAATACTTTTATTTAGCAAGGATGCATTAAAATGGTCAAAAGTGACAAAGACATTAATAAATGTCAATTTCAAATACATGTTGTTATTTTAAACTGTTTATACACTGTCTATATGCAACTGTTTTCAACATTGATAATAATAATAAATGTTTCTTGAGCAACAAATCAGTATTAGAATGATTTCTGAAGGATCATGTGGCACTGAAAACTAGAGTAATCATGCTGAGCATTCAGCTTTGCATCACAGGAATACATTACATTTTAAAATGTATTAAAATAGAAAACAGTTATTTTAAATTCTAATAATACTTCACAATATTACTGATTTTACCGTATTTTCATCAAATAAATGCAGCCTTGAGCATAAGAGACTTCAAGAGATTTACTGACACCAAATATATTTTAATGACAGCAAATTAAATACTTATTACACATAATAGTTGCAAAGTGGGCCCTTTTATCTGCTGATAAATCAAAAATGTTCAAAGATAGGCTTATATATTGGTCTATCATTATTATCTTTACCAAGTTGGATCTGTCCAACATTTTGGATTAACCTTTTCACGAAATTTGCAGTGCATTCTGGGATTGCCTTTTTTTTTTATAAATTATACATTTGATGCTGCCAAAGCCTTGTCAGGAGTGCACCTAAGATGTGGGTATGGGTTTTAAAAAAAAACTATAAAGAGAGAGAGAGAGAGCCAGAGACACACACGTACCACATTGTACAGGCCAATGCACCACCTTTCAAACAGGATCTGTCCAGAGAAACCATTTACAAATGCAAACCAAAGCTGTGGGAAAAAGAAGTGGAAGTTTGTTAAAAATACAGAAGTGAAGATAACCAATACTGTGATAAAGAGAGGACACAAATAAGATGAGTAACGTGGAAAGTCTATAGCAAAGTGCTTTCGGACAACATCAAACTCAAGGCAGAGGTCAGTTCATACAAACAAAAGGCTACACACACACACACACACACACATGTACACTTGCTGTCCATCCCCCACAATGTCTCTGCTATGAAGACAAAGACAGTCTGTGAACTTTGCCCTTTAAAGCTCTTCTTTGCTGGGAGCTAATCCTCAGTAAGACCCCCAAAACACCCCTCTCCTCCAAACACATGGACAGATGTGCACAGACAATCGCATTCCAAAAATATAGAGACATCTAAACATTTAACCTTTACCCAGATCTACTCATAACACACACACCCACCCACATGAGCACACAGTCCGATACACAGAGGCCGAGTCCTCAGGGGGGATGAGGGGGCATGTTTCTGCACCTGCTGCCATTTTAGGGGGTGGCACAGCTGACAAATGCTCCAATGGACAGCATGGTGACCCTGTCAGTAAAGCTCACACTCTACCTAGCACACACACACACACACACACACACACACACACACACACACTTACACAGCTCTCGGATGACAGTGTATCTGGTATGCAGTTTTGAACTGGAAGGACCCAGCCACTATAGATAGGGGTCAGCGGCTCTTTGTCTGTGCCTGCGAGTGTGTGTGTGTGTGATGGAAAGCAGAGACTAGAGGGGGCATCTCATTTATCACTGTCAAACACTTCCATAAACAGCTGCAAGCAGTCTACTTAATGTACGCAAGGGTGTCTGTGTGAAAAAAGGAGCGAAAAAGTGTGTAAGCGTGTGTGTGTGTGTGTGTGTGTGAGAGAGAGTGTGTGGATAAGGTCTGGTTTGATGACTCTTTAAAATGTGATCTGAACTCATACCATTTAAGTACAACACATTCCAAAGACAAAACCATGTGGTTAAAAGGAACAGTTTGCCGAAAAGATAAATTAACAATTGACTTGCCTTCATGTCATTCCAACCCATATTACTTTCTTTCCAAAAATGCATATTGCAAAAATGAATTGTGTTTTAATAACATTGACTTCTATATAAAGGTATCCACACATTTTGACCACATTTTGATGCTTCTAGTTGTTTGATAAGGAACAAACATTTTTTTTTAAAAACTGCATGCCCAAAAAGCTATTTCTAACACACACACACACACACACACACACACACACACACACACACACACACACACACACACACACACACACACACACACACACACACACACACACACACACACACACACACACACACACACACACACACACACACACACACACACACACACACACACACACACACACACACACACACACACACACACACACACACACACACACACACACACACACACACACACACACACACACACACACACACACACACACACACACACACACACACACAAATAAATCCCATTGAAAGGACACTATGACAAAGATATTGCTTCTTCATTCAAACAGATTTTTTCCCATGAATATATGATTGTGCTGAAGAATAAAAGCTATATCACATACTTGGAAATATATGAACATGGCCCTATATCTAAAAAGCTAAACACTAATTTCATATATATTGTCGTTCAATAATTCAAGCATTTTTTGCAAGAACCTCCTCATAAATATGGCTATTTCCAAGGGTTTTCCAGGACTTATAGTGCCCCTATTATGCCATTTCCTAGTGCATGTCTCCAACAACAGATTTACATACATCAAAGGTCAAAAAACACTTTCATTTTCTCATAATATACATTGCACATCATCACAATGTTCAATGATTCTCAAACGACTCGATGGATGAATCAGTCTCTCTAAATCGCTCCTTTCTGCGAGCCTACTCTGCTCTGATTGGTCAGATGGCCCAGTCTGTTGTGATTTGTCTACCGCGTACAGCGCATATTTCGGAAGCTAAACGCCCATCAGCTCCATCAGGAGGCTTCTTAAAGTTCAGCAATTGTACACAGTGTAAAGACAGTAACAATGACGTCGATTTTACATCAAACCCAGCATGAGTCCGAATCGATGATGAAACATTACAAGAACTAATTATTCAAAATGAACCTTGAGAAGGATGTTTCTCAGTGATGCTACTCAGTTTAAGGTACATTATGAGACTGTTTCAACTGTAATTCCTCCCTAATTTATAACTTATAACTTCTAATTTATTGTGGTACATATGCGGGAATTGTATCAATAACAGCACACTAACGTGAATGACTGATGTAACATTAAAGTTTGCAAAGCAAATCTTGCTCCATCCTTTATCTTTACTCAAAGTAGTAAGAATGACAGACGATCTGCATTAATAGACACAGGTTAGCTAGGGACCTACACAATATGAAACACAATGCGCACGCAATAAATGGATGGGCAATATGCTAATGTTTAGTCTTGACGTCACAACGAAATGGCTTGCGATTCGTTCAAAAAACTATTTGTTTATTTGACTCTACTTTTGAGAGACAATAACTTTATATACGGTGCACTTTCAGATTTAAAACTTTGCAGGATGTTTTCATTCACTTAGAACTGTTACACACTACGTGAAAGGTAATTTTCAAAAATCCATAATAGGGGCTCTTTAAATAAAAAAAAAGTCAAATTCAAGTACTTCAAGCACTTTAAATACGAACCCTGTTTTTAGTGAGTTTTGTTCGTTCCTCACACAAAGCATGAAACCCATTGTATTAAAAAGAGCATGAATCTTTCACATGGTCTTTTGTGTTTCAAAGAAGAAAGAAAAAAATATGGGTTGGGAACATGACAGAATTTACATGTTTGAGTGAACTACCCCTTGAAAAGTCTCAGACACACTTGATTGCGATTATGTACGCACCTCTATGATGTATAGAACCACATTCTTGTAGAAACAGTACAGGATACATTTGGTGACCCGGTTGTAACTCCAAGCCCCGTGAACCAGTAAAAGCTTCTCCAGGTATGAGAACTAAAGAGAAAGAGGTTGAGAGAAGAATTAGTTTGCCCGCAGGAACACATGTGAACCATTACAGCAGGATCAGCTACCCGGATACAACAGCGCTGTGGGCAGAAGACTGCTGTGTGTTTTGTGTTGTGGTAGTGTAATTACAGTTTTAAGGATGAGATGTGTGTGTGTGTGAGCGAGTCACAGAATAATGAATTACATGAGTGTGTGTGTCAGACCTGAGCTATAGAGTAGTCAGATGAGTTGGTGGCCTGCATGCCCTCATTCCCGCTTATGCCCACTCCCACGTGTGCCGTCTGTATCATGCCTACGTCGTTGGCTCCGTCTCCGATGGCCAGCGTGATGGCCTTCACATGCTTCTTCACCATGTCCACAATCTCTGACTTCTGCAACGGAGACACCCTGAAAAAAAAAAAAAAAAAAGTAATTCAAGTTTCATATCACGAAAACTCACATTTTTCTTAAATATATGTTTTATAATGTGCATCAATGTCATGAAATTGATGATGTCATCAGACATTGTGCTCGGGAAAAAGAAAATTAATGATCGTTGACACGCACACATTTACATTTATTCATTTGGCAGCTGTTGCACAGACCGTAATATTAGAAGCGCTGCAATAGAACGTTTCAAAGTTGGCCAGAAAAGTATGAGCTAGTACTGACACGTATGATTTCCCTAATATCGTGAGCATGGTATACTCATAAAAATCGAAAATCGAAAAGACAAATCCTCCCCAAAGCACTTTCTCTTGTCATTGTGTTGATCGATTCCACCCTTTTTCCACTATAACTCTATAGCTCACAGTGAGCCGGGGGGAGATCGGAGGCAGATGAAAGGCGGGCTAATGTTCTTCATGGTGGAATTGAGCAGAAAATAAGAAGGTTAAAGCAGCTCTTTAAACAAACAGAGTGTGAACTCAGGAAACAGTGCATGGAACACACACACACAAACTTTCTCTCCAACACACACACATTTGTGCTCCTCTCTGCTGGTTGTCTGTGGATGTGTGCAGTTCGGGACAGTGTGGGGGGTGCTGGAAGGGTTGGTTCAGTCGGTTTGTAGGGCCTTAGAGACCACAGCCCGGATATGGGCTTCATGCAACAGCAAGTCAATTACTCCCTCTCACAGATGGAAACACAATTTATTATCGAATCAGAACTGTCTGAAGCTTACAGCACACTTATTTATATTCAGATTATGTTCAGATAAACATTTACAGTACTCAACAATGTGATGTGAATGACTGCATTGTCTACCTGTGTGTGAGAGTGTATAATGACAGTAAGTGAGTCATTAGTTTGACATTTGCACAGAGCTCGGTATATTACATTACCTCTGCACAGCCTCTCTGTTCTGGGAGCCAAGCGCTTATTTTCACCAGTTATTTAGTCACCCAGGGCAAGACACAACCTTTTACTTCAAGACGCACACACATGCACTGCCACACGCAGTACACACACAAGCATGGCTGTTCGGTGCTAATGCCTGAATGAATACCCATAACAAATAAAAACCCCAGAGAAGATCTCTTTAATATCTTAAATGTTTCCCAGAGACAACAATGAGATTATATGGAGAGCAAACTGAGACTTATGCTTATGATGTTCTTATTTTTTCCTGATAAAAAAACCCTAGTAATCCATGCGTCTCCTCGAGAGTTTCAAAAAAGATGAATGTCTCAAAATGCTTAGATTAGCCAAGATAGTATAGTCGGCATTCAAAGTCGAACATTTCTCATCAAATTCTTCCAAATAATCTGAGCTATGCCATTTACATTAATGTTCTATTTTTATATTCACATTAACTCTATATTCTTCCTGTACGTCAACCTGGGGACATACATGTATATAGTTGCTGTTTTTAATGTTTTGAAAGAAATCTCTCATCAAGCCTGCATTTATTTGATTAAAAAAATACAGGAAAAAACTGTAATATTGTGAAATATTATTACAATTTAAAATAATCGTTATTTTATTAAAATAATGGTATCTTACAATATAAATCTTTACTATCACTTTTAACACATCCTTGCTGAATAAAAGTTAATTCTTTTTTTTTGTAGTGTAGTGTATATTGTTATAAAATATTTCTATTTTAAATAAATGCTGTTTAAATTTTTTTTTTTTTACTTTACTTTTTTTATCGTGAAAAAAGTATCACAGGTTATAAAAAAATATTAAGCAGCAATATTGATAATAACTGGGAATCAAATCAGCATATTAGAATGATCTCTGAAGGATCATGTGACACTGAAGACTGGAGTAATGATGATGAAAAATCAGCTTTGCATCACAGAAATAAATTATATTTTAAAGTATATTAAAATACAAAACTATTATTTCAAACTGTAATAATATTTCACAATAAATATATATTTTTTTCTGTATTTTTAGCATAAGAGCATAAGAGAAAACATTAAAAATAATAATGTTTCCAAACTTTAGGCCGGTACTGTAACTACACAAACACACACAAATATATATAAAGAATATTAAATCCTATATTATATTTTTTTAGATAATAAAAATAATAAATAAATAATGTACATTAAATAATGCAATGTATAAAAAAACAGTAAACATATACTGTAAAATATGAAAAGAATAATTACTGTAAATATAATACTGAAAGACATTACGTTATCGTGACCGAGATACCGACATAAAATTGTATTGCCTCTGCTGATTCTCACCCCCAGTGTCAATTATTTTTATTTCTTAAAAAAAAAAACTGCATTAATTCTTCCAAACTAAAGAGCAACATCTGAGCAATAACTTCTGGGTTTATCATTACCTTGTTTATTAAGGCAGTGAATAGTGGGGATGTTTATGTGTGTTTTTATCTATATACCTGCAGCATATGACAGCCTTGCAAGACAGCGCAAGGTCAAGGAAGGCCTGACGCACTTCGAAAGAGAGGGCGTATTTGAGCGTCTGTCCATCTATGATGAGTGCCAACTCATTCTCCTTCCTCAGAGAGTCACCCAGCGAGGAGCAATGAGCTGTTAGTGTGGCCCTGGTAGCCTGGGGGGCAAGAAAGGGAGAAAATTTATAACCACACATACTAAAAACCCATAAATATATTACATTACGTGCATATCTGTCATTTTTACAGTTTAATTTCTATACCATGTCCATAGCTATATAAAAGCACTTCAATCCCTTCCTGAGACACATGCCAGCACACATTTATTTCTCTAACCCTACACTTCATGCACTTCTCACGCACACACATGGATCACACACACACATATCAGAGCAAGAGCGTAATGCCAAAGGAAGTTGAAGGGGATGTTTTAAGTGGTGTCATTGGGGCTGTTAGCGCCACAGTCTCTCTCCCTCTCTCTCACACACACACCTGTTACACATCATCCTGTCACCCGAGACACTCTAAGCCCTTAAAGGACTCAAAAGCATGAACTGTTGGCCAACAAGAACTTTATATGGGGAGAGAGAGTTAGGAGTATGATAAAGGATGGAGGAAGGGAAGAAAGAAAAGGAAAATTTGTCAAGAACTTTGACGTTAGCTAGCTAGTTAGCATTTTTTTAATACAACAGATGTCTATTAGTATGTCCACATTTAGATAAGTAGGCAAATGTGTGAGACAAAAATACATGGAGAGATAAAAAGAGAAGGTGAAATATATGCGTGTGCGTTTATTGAATTGTGGTTGCAGGCGGTTTTTGATTGAGATCTTGATAATGGGGACAGAATCACTAATAGAGAAAACAAACATCCTTCATTCTGTAACGAGAACCATGTGGGCGACGCAGCACGCAACGAGGCACGGCACTGGCGGCCACACACGCATACACACACAAACATACATGAACGCAGCTGTTGAAGTCTCTGTCAGCGCTACGACAGCCTTTGTGTAACACAGAGGATGAATTCACTTCATACTGCCAACTCTAATCAATATCTTGCTGAAACCATTGACTTCAAAACTTAGCGAACTGCATAAGTAATAATTTAAAGCATTATATCTGTGATTGAGAGGCAAAGACTGTTCTAAAAGGTAGGAATCCTAATTATGTTACCTCCTAAGATTCCACATTTTACTCTTTCATCACATCAGCACTCTTTTTGTATAAAAGGCAATCCCAGAATGCACTGTGCAAACCTTGTGAAAAAGAAGTGTACTTAATTGCACACTTGTAGTTTACCTCCAAATATATTTTTTATATACAATACAATATTAATGAAGTTTCCATGACTGTTTCTTAACACTTCAATAGTTTTAAAAAGTGCACTGTCAAATTAAAGTTTTACTTTAAAGTACCATTTTTATGTTTTTAATAATTTTTGTTGTGTTCTAAAGTACACTTATTTTTATGTGTTGACTAATAAACTAAAGTACATGTAAAAGCACTTGATTATAATTTTTAACCTGTAGTATGTAATTCGAAATTAAATTTTAAAGTAAATATATTTTAAATGTACTAAACCAATTCAAACGTGTAATTACGATTAAATTTAAATACATTTCATACAAGTTTCAATAGAAATGACAAAGTTTATTTAATTACCATGAATGCTTGACATATTGGACAATAAACTTAAACCATATTTCAAAGACAATCGAAGTAATTATGAAATTCCATATAAAAGATGTAAGTCCTGTCCTAAAGTCCTATTTAAGTGGGTAAAAAAGCAGTCTTAAAAATTAAACTAATTGCATTTAATCTAAGATTAAACTAACATTTTCATTTAATTGTAAATAACATGCATTTAAGTGTTCGGAAAAACTACATTAATTTCCTACTTATACAAGTATAAAGATAAGTATATATTTTAAAGTACATTATTTCCAAATGCACCATTTTTTAAAAGTATGCTAAAGTGTAAAAAACTTTCACAAGAGTGAGCTCAAATATTCAGTAATTTAATACAAAAAAGCACCACCTAAAATAATACTTTATTTAATATTTGTCTATTTGTATGCTTATGATGAATATTGAGTCGTTAGCTTAGCAACATGCTAACATCAATCTCTATTTAAACTAATCGCAAGTTGAGTCTCATGTTTGAATGTGTGGTGTGCTATTTATGTTTCTGTCTATGTTGAGCATTCCAAGGTGGATAGGATGTTCCCTCAGAAGGCAGCAGGAAGAGAAGCAGCTTGATAGGTTTTGGAACACAGTTTATAGCGGAGCTGAGATCAACCATCAAGATTCCTGAGTAACTAGAGCTCATCTCCTCTCCTCAGCTCAACCCGAACATGTTTTGCCTGTGTGTGTTTATCTTTTCATTCAGGAATTCCTGTTTGCTTTCACCTTTCCCGGGAAAATGTAATGAAAGAATTAAGACTGATTATGGATCAACTGGGTGGTGAAAGTCAAAGCATTTGTGTCTCAGTGTGTAAACAGTGGCCTAAGAAAACTGCTACTGGTAATTCCTTACCGACTAAATTTCCCAGCTAACTCAGTTTATTATTAAAGACGGCTCTCTCTTTTCAACTCTCTCCATTAGACACTCACGGCTGGTTTGATTTAGTATTAACTTCAGACAGGATGTGTCAATGTGTCTCACACCAGGGTGTGAGTCTATAAATCTTTATCTGGGACTAACGGGACTGTTTGCACATCTTATTTATTTAACAATTAAATGACCATATTAATGACCTTCTATATGTTTGTGTATGAGTGGGTGCGTGGGTTTGTGTGCGTGTGAGCAATTAGCTTAGTGTCGCAGTAAACATCCTAATACTCCAACACAGAGGTGCTAATAAGCCTGAAGAACGTGCCAGTCAAACCTCTAGCTATCACGGCTGCCAGCATCGTGTCCATGGGAACCGGCAACAGTCACTAAATCTTAATCCCTGGGAAACCAGAAACCACACACTGAACACAGAATTCATCCTGCATTAATTCAAACTCAAGCCATACACAGTTTCACCAACCATAACCTTGCCAATTCTCTAGGACAAGGGTTCCCAGTGGGCCAGGGCCAACTAGGGGACCGCAGCAAACTTCCAATGGGCCCTCAAGATGAAAAAACATAATTTAACACTTTATTTACAAAATCATGCAACAACGTTTGCTCTTGAGTCAACACAACACACATACGTCGAGGTGCTCTCGTGAACGTGCGTTGGAGATTAATATTCTGTTAATAAAGTGGTAAATTATGTTTTTTTTGCACAAACAAAGCACTTACGTCATAACATTGAGGTTAAACCACTGGAGTCACATGGATTACTTTTATGATGTCTTTACTAACTTTGGCTGTAGGCTGGCAATGGAGGGACAGAAAGCTCTCAGATTTTATTAAAAAGATCTTCATTTGTGTTCCGAAGATGAACGAAAGTCTTATGGGTTTGGATCAACATGAGTGTGAGTAAATGATGACAGTTTTCATTTTTGGGTTAACTATCCCTTTAAAAAGGCACAATATGTACGATTTTGGATTCAAAAAAAAAAAAAAAAAAAAAAATGATTATATATAAAATATATATATATATTTTATTGACTTGTGTACTAACATTATCCCAAATGTTTTAAACTCAACTCTCGTTTTCTCGATTTACCGCGAGTACCATGTTTTAGCATGCCTAATATCAATCTAGCTACTGCAGTGTGCAACAAGTGTTTCATAGTAGCGCTGAGCGAATGTACAGAGTAGCATTATAACATAACTTTCAACACACTTAAATAATGTATCAAATATGATAAAACGCGCTGTTACCCCACATACGCATGACCGGAAGACGCGTAAGCGGTCATCTGCGGCAACAATTCCCATGATTCTGTGAACTCAAGGCACCATCAAGCTACACCTTTGATTTGAATCAGCGACCTCTAGTGGCAAAAATTACATATTGTGCCTTTAGGCATTTTATACATGATTACAAAAAGAAAATCCTCCAAAATATTTTAGCAGTAATTCACAAATGACTTAAAGTCATGGGACCTTTGAATATTGTTGTGGACAATGGGGGGGCTTGGAGTCAAAAAGGTTTGAGAACCACTGCTTTAGGAAAATAAATAAATAAATGCAAGACTAGTACTGTATGAATAAACAAATTAAATGGTACTTTACAATTAGGTTGTTAATGTTAATTTATAATAATACTGTTCAGTATTCATTCATAATACATTAATGCTACAGTAAAAAATTATTATTATACTGTATGTTTAACATACATTTTTAGTGTGAAACCTTATGCATTAACAACTGTAAACGAAACAATATTATTTAAGTCTTACCACTAAAAAAATATGCAATCAACATATTAATTGCAAATCTTAAAAGCATGAAATGCCATTTTTCTATTTAAAAAATACTTTAAAATGTGTAAAAGTACATAAAAATACCAAAAGTGGTCTAATTATTATTCATCTTATTTTATGAAAGATTAGAACATTACTTACTATATTATATTATATTATATTAATATATATATATATATATATATATATATATATATATATATATATATATATATATATATATATATATATATATATATATATATATATATATATATATATATATATATATATATATATATATATATATATTTTTTTTTTTTTTGTACACACACTTAATATCTGGTAAATAAAAAAAATGATATACATGACTAGTACTTGTGTCTCCCATATTATGTGGGATGCAGCCATGTGTTGAATGAGTTCAGGTGGTGATGAGATTTAAAGTGAACTCCTTGACCGGATGGAAGGAGTGGACAGACACTATTAGACAGCTGCTGGTGATGCAGTTTCACTGTTATCCTATCATTTCTATCAAGACCTCTTGCTAGGAACTCTTGAGACACTCTAGAGAAAACTAGTGTTTTACCCATTAAGGACTCATTTAGACTCCAGACTTCCCCTATTTTGGATGTACTGTACATTTTTCTATGTCATTCCCTGACAGATATCAAAAGTGAATGCATTTCATGATCCAAGCTAAATGTTATTTTCTGTATGTCTTTGTGCTGGGAACTGAATAGAGTACATGTTCTCACAAAACACACATACATTTATAGAAAACACTACTGTACAAACGCGCGCGCACACACACTGGAGCTTTGTTGTGTTCTCAGGTTCCTGCGAAAGGGATCTTATCACATTTATATTTAGAATAGAGAGAAAGGCCCCTTTGGTGTTACATATCACAGATCACATTCTCCATTCATAGAGAAATCTCACACACACACACACACACACACACACACACACACACACACACACACACACACACACACACACACACACACACACACACACACACACACACACACACACACACACACACACACACACACACACACACACACACACACACACACACACACACACACACACACACACACACACACACACACACACACACACACACACACACACACACACACACACACACACACACACACACACACACACACACACACACACACACACACACAAGTGAGAGAGACATTAAGGCCAACTGCTGTGACATATGACAGGTCACCTTATCTGTTCAATGGCAGTTGTGTCATAAACAGCATAAGGCAACGAGGCGCGCACACACACACACACACACACACACACACACACACACACAGTCTTGGCTTATATTTATCAAAAAAAAAATTCGCAACCAACCACAAACTTTTGAACGGTATAATATATATAAAATGAAAGCCTGTGCCTATAATATTTTTATTACATAGGAACTTTTATAAAAACAATATAAATATATTTGTTATAATCTGAATTAATCATGACTAAAGATGGCTGGTGTTGTAGTGAAATTTCTAATTTCTATGTTAAAGTTCTATCCTTTCAATAAATATGACGTATAATAAATAATCAAGAATACCTAGCTTAAAGGAACACTAAAATGTTCTTATCTTGCCATACAAGTTCAAAGTGACCACACAAAGCTCTAAAAAAAAAAGGACAAAAAAATCCCACCACAAGGTTTTCGACTTAAATATAGCAAATATACTTGAGTTGTACGGACCACTTATGGTTCTTTTAAGTTGTTTTTGGAGTCGCTATGATCTGTCATTGTAGCAATAGCTGCAAAAAACTTAAAAAATGTCTACTTTTGTGTTGGACAGACAAAATAACCTCACAAACATATGGAAATAAAAAGTAATTTCTTAAACGTAAGAAAATACTAACAGAATGTTCATTTTAGGGTGAACTATCCCTTTAAATGCCAGAAACACCCCATACCTATAAAGCAAACAAACATGTGGATACCTGTAATGTTCTGGCCCCCACATTATGTGCGTGACAGAGCAATTTTGATTACATGTCGGCCGTCTTGCGCATGCGCTGACCTCTTAGTTCTGGGTATCATTTTTGTAATACACATAGTGAAGAGGAAAGGGAAGCACAAACTGTGTGGTGTATGATTAATGACGACTACAGTGAGCATGTTTGTGTAAGTCATGTAATGCAGGCTGTGTGACAGCAAACGTGGAACCCAGCCTATCAGAAAGATCAGACAGACAGTGTGCGTATGTGTGTGTGTCTGGGAAAGTAAGAGAGAATATGTGTGGGCCGCGGAAAGAATATGCGCGACAAAGGAAGGAGGCAAAGAAAATGTTTGGATAAGAATAACTCCATGTGTGTTACAAGGACACCAGCTGTCTGAATGGGACCGTGTGTGTGTGTCACAGCAGAGTGACAGATGGAACTTGTCACAGAGTCTGAGTCAAAAGCCATCATGTTTACCCAGGAGGCTTTGCTGGCAGAATTTGTTTTGACGAGATTGAGCGCCAAAAGGAGATCGCGTTACTCCTCACTCGGCACACACACACTTATGCTCGAACACACTCTAATGCACACCCTGTTCCTGTAAATTTGGGAGCCGCTGACAGACGGAGGAGGAGTTGTGTGACAGGAGAGACAGAGAAAATCGCCCAATCACACCATCAACAATGACAAACTTATTTGTGCATTATATAGATGACAGACAGAAAGAAAGGAGGAAGACATGAAGGGCCGTGATGTGTTGGCCCAACTGTGCGTTACACGAAATGGCAGCTGACACACACTCTCTCTCATTCACACACACACAAACACACTACACTTCATATCCTCCACACAAACACACACAGCTGTGACATTAGGCTCACCCCAGCAGAGGTATTGTGGGTTATTTTAAGTGTTCAGTAAGATAAGAAAGAATTCTTTTGGAGATTTTAACCAAGACAAGAACCTCCCATCTCCTTAAAATGTCAATCTTTTACTATGCTTTTTACTAGTTGCATAAAACGTACAAATAAAAAGCCAATAAACACTCATTCAATAAATCCTATAATGTAGTTGGACAATTTTCAAAAGTACAATATTGATTTCCGCAAGCGGCCCATTAGAGGCAGAACAAAACAACACTATCATTTATTAATCACCATCCATTGCAACCACAAAATCTTGTTGCTGGGCCGTAGGTTTTAGATTGAGCCTAATGGGACTATTAACATTGAGTCTGAATTTCCGTCACGTTTTTGGCATCAACAAACAAGTCAAATGAAAAGACGTGACATGGCAAGTAATTAATAATTGATAAAAATGGGAATAGTTAATATACCCTTATAAAATAGATTCAGTTCTGCATGCTGATTGGTGAATACACGTTTTAGCACAGCTGCTAGGATAAAGAGTAAATGAGGAATTTTTTTTTCTTCTAATATTTTTACTGGCCCCACCAAAAAAGAATACATTTTTATTCCTCGTAATGCATTTAATATTTGCTAGAAATATTTATTCTATTTAAATATTTCTATTGACGCAACCATTCAAATGTTTAACATAATTATACATAAATAAAAAAATATTATTACATTTATCTAGCTTTTATATAACATTTATAATGTTCCAAAATATGTTCATTTTTATGTTCAAATCCTGAAAACGATACATCACGATTTCCACAAAAATATTAAGCAGCACAACCGTTTTCAACATTTATAATAATAAGAAATGTTTTCGAAAAGCAAATCAAAATATTAGAATGATTTCTGAAGGATCATGTGACTGAAGACTGGAGTAATGATGATTTGCAATCAAAGAATAATTTTATTTTAAATATGTTAAAATAGAAAACCTTTATTCTTAACCGTCAAATTGCTATTTCACAATATTAATTTCAATGTAATATAATATAATAATAAAAAATACACAAATTTGGTTATGATGATCAAATAAACGCAAACTCATGCTTCTCATCTGAAAATGGATCTTTGAGATTAAAATAAGCAATTTGATGCTAGGGGTAACAATAACCTTTACCCATAATTATATTTACAACATAGCATGACCTCTTAAAGCCCCAATCCAACAACAACTAAACTGACTCATCTGAACATACTGTTTTCATTTTACAAACAGAATGACTGGAAACAAAATGAGCCAAAAATCTGCCAACTGTATTTTTACAAACTGTTATCAGTATTTCATTCTAAACAAGAGGGAAACAAATTTAACGCAGAACATTCATCCTGTTTCTTCCCAGGAGCTTTTGTTTCCAGCGCGCTGTTCAGTCTATGTGTGTATTTGTGTGTTTTTATGCATGCATGTATTTGTGTGAGTGATGCTCTGCTGTCTGGCCGACCGTTCTAAGAGATCTGAGACTTTACAAGCTTCCTAGTATGACTATCTTTGCCTGGAAGTAATTAACCTTGTGTGTGAGAAAAAATAGAGGAGCAGACTAGTTCTCCTACAACAGAGCAGTTGTAAAAATAAGGAAAACATTATCAAAGAGATTGATAGCTAAAATTGATAGCTATTATAATTCACCTTTTAAAACTAGAATGCTAAGCATTCGTTAAAGCATTTTTCCTTTAAAATCAACCTAGGGAACAGGAATGTTCTTCTAATTGAAGAAACACCTGTGTGTGCTATTCAGCTTTTTCCTCATGTGCTTTTATATGGCATAACGAGTGTGTGTTCAGCTCATGTGTGTGTTCATACGATCCATCATGGCTTTCATCATGTTCTCAATGATGACACCAGACACCTTAATTACCTTCACCTGTACAGGAACAAAGACACATACTTTCTTCGCCTGTCCACACCCAGAGTCCTCCAGAGGAAACACTTACCAACACACACACACACACACACACACACATATACAAAACACATTATGTACTCACATCCAGGGAATCTTCATTGACGATGACGAGGGACATGCCATGTGACACCAGCTTACAGGAGTAACCTGAGACATAGAGGAGAGTTACAGTAGAGGCGTTACACAAAGCCACACGAACACACCCCAACAACAACTTAACCTCTTTGTATATCTGTCATTACCCACTAATGCCTGTCTGCTGTCCACTGCTTTATCTCCAGTCTCACCCAATTTATTTTGAGCTGTCTGTCTGAAGCGCCCGCCTGACTGCCTATCTGACCCTCCTTCCATGTCTCCATTAATCTGGGAGTCTGCTTCTGTGTTTTCAATCAGTGTCTGTTTGATATTGTATTGTGTCATTGTACTTCTGTCTGTAATTTAAAAAGTAATTTATATATAATATATATATATATATATATATATATATATATATATATATATATATATATATATATATATATATATATATATATATATATATATATATATATATATATATATATATATATATATATATATATATATATATATATATATATATATATATATATATATATATATATAATGTTAAAGGCAATTATAAAAAAAAAAAAGTCTCCTAACAAACCAGTAATAAAACGTGTAATATTATAAAGAGAAAGGCTCATTTTCTAGCCTAAGGTGGTTTGCTTGTCTGGTTTATGTGGTTTAACTGGTCCTCCTGTCCAGCTGACAAGTGCACAAATCTCTTCTAACACCAGCAAAACAGACCCAGCAATTTGAACCACTGATCCATTTTTTGCATGGGAATAAATGTTAACCTGGGTGCTGCCATGATTGTCAAACACCCACAACAGCAAAATCGTGTTATAATCAGTTATAGATTGCTGTTTGAAGCTAGACTTAAAGTGATGTTTCCAAGTAGGCCGATAAGCTAAAATTGGCTCAACCAATGATATCACTTAAAGGGGGGGGGAAACACTCAGTTTCAGTCAGTCTCATGTCAATCTTGAGTACCTATAGAGTAGCATTGCATCCTGCATATCTCCGAAAAGTCTTTATTTTTATTATAATTATAAAAGAAAGATGCGCTGTTCCGAGTCTTTCCGGAAAAAGCTGTGCGGCTGGGGGCGTATCGTGTGGGCGGAGCTAAAGAATGTCGAGCGCGCGCCGCTGTTACTGTGTTGAGTGAGTCTGAAAGCTGCGTCATCCCTAAAAGCAGGGAAAAACTTTATTCAAAATAAAAAATGGCTTTTAATCAGATACAGCCATACATCTATGATCCGGAATCAGACCCAGAGGCTGAAGTTGAACAGGAGCAGCAGCAAAAACGGCTAGAGCAGGACGTCAACTATGTGGTATAAGTTACACTAACTATATAATATGCTTAGCGGCTTGTGTTATTTAGAACACCATGTCAAGCGCGAGTGTTACAATGTGTGTGTGTGTGTGTATGTGTGTGTGTGTGTGTGTGTGTGTGTGTGTGTGTTTACGCGTGGTTTGTGTAGACATGATTTGTAGTAAGCGGACTGGTTTTGCGCGTCAGGCTAGTGTTTACATAGAAAGACATGGAATAGTAGCGCATTTGAATGAAGAACCGCGCTTATTTAGTTCAACATATTTCCCCATTCTTTGTGTATTGTTGTTTGGAGTGCTTTTACAATACACAAACATACACATATAGTGGCCAGCTAAACAAATGTACACACACTATACATCGCATGCTCCATTGATCAATACGTGATCATGTTTGGGCTAACGTTACTTGATGGGCATAGGCAAAAACAGACATTTGAAGCAGTCAAACCTGCGGTTCCAACGTTGGGACCTTTATCGTTGGGACCGCTCCATCCTTCAGTATTAGGCGATCTGAAAATCCGGCGTCGAACTGGGCCTTGTTTATAAAACAATCGGCACCGAATTGCAGGGAACAGACATAAATATTTGCGCAACTCAGTTGTTGATCCGGAAAAGCAAATTCCATCTGTACGAGCCAGCGCTTTGATGGGCGTAGCCTATTGCTTTCACGCGCTCTCTCTCTCGCGCGCGCGCTCTTCCGGTAGAATTGTCCGTACGGCCCATACAAGGAAATTCCGCCCTGTTGACGTCAAGCGGACCCATGATCGAAAAAAACTTTCCGAAACTTATGACTAACAGGAAGTACTAATTTTGGCAAAGAAATACTCCCATTAAACGTCCACCTTAGCTTATGAAACGGTGTCCATGTTTAGCATGGGAATCCAAGTCTTTAACAGTGCCAAAAGATCAGTATGCATGAAACAGCATTTCACCCCCCCTTTAAGGTATATGTGTATATCAGGGTCACTTCCTCTGGGGAGGCAAGGGAGGCAGTGCCCCTTCAAAAGACTGTATGAGAAAATCCATACTACAAAAATAAAAACAAGGCAGATATTAAAATAAGTGACATTAAAAAGTGTATAAATCGCTTGTTGTTCTGATCTAAAGTAACACTGTCCAACAGCGACACCCATGGGTAAAGATAAGCTGAGCCCATTGGGTTTTAACACACCCCTTAAAGCATGCAGTGGGTTTAGTGGGGGTAATTGAGAATGAATGAGGGAAAGTCACATGAGAGGAGGAAATGCCTCCATCCCGCGCTATGATTGGTTATGATTGGTTCATGCGATAACTCCCGCCTCCTGTTTTCGTGTGTATTTCACGTTCGCGAATCAGTCTGAATTAACAAAATGATGCAGTTAATTAATAATTACATTGTTAATGTAAAAATACAAAGTAGAATATTTTATGTAATGTTTAACCAGGAAAATGTGATAACATTAAGTGTAACGGGGACATGAATTTACATTTGATTTATAGTATATAAAAAACCTTAAAGGGATAGTTCACCCAAAAATGAAAATTCTGTCATCATTTACTCACCCTCAAGTTGTTCCAAACCTGTATGAGTTTCTTTGTTCTGCTGAACGCAAAAGAAGATATTTTGAAGAATGTTTGTAACCAAGCAGATAGAGCAACCATTGACTACCATAGTAGGGAAAAAAGTACTATGGTAGTCAATGGTTGCTCTATTTGCTTGGTTACAAACATTCTTCAAAATATCTTCTTTTGTTTTCAGCAGAACAAAGAAACTCATACAGGTTTGGAACAATTTGAGGGTAAGTAAATAATGACAAAATAAATTTTTTTGGGTGAACTATCCCTTTAAGCCTTTGCCTCCTAATTTCAGAACACCACTGCACGCCACTAGTATACATCTATGTATGACACACACCGATATTGATGGCCGTCTCCTGCTTGTCTCCAGTCAGAACCCAGATCTTGATGTCGGCTTTCATGAGCGTTGCTATGGTTTCTGGGACTCCTGCTTGCAAACGGTCTTCTATCGCAGTGGCACCCAGCAGCAGCAAGTTCTGCATGGCAAAGAGATGAAAGAAAACAATTAAAAGAGGAAGATGGGAGAAGAAAAGATAATTCTTTCATTCAAACTTGTAATTTCCCCACATAAAAATTAATTGGACTTTGAATTTAATTGGACATTTATAATATACACACACACACACACTATATTGCCAAACTATCAAAGAAATGTAGAAAAGTAATAGCACACAAATTTTTTTCAAACCTTTCTACTAAATAAAGCCACACAGAGAAGCAAACAGAAATGCAGCAAAAATAGGTTACGCAACAACCTGACACCTCAACATCTTTCACACCTTCTCACTCCATCTGCTCTCATTTTCTCCTTTTCATCCTTTACCATTTCTTATCCAATTCTTTCTATTCTCTCTTTCCTCCATTAAAGTATTTGTATGTGTAATATTTGCGGAGTGTATTTATGTGTGTGTGCAGGGGTAACACAGTAGTGTTGTTGACTCTGGTTTTATAGGGCTCTTGGCAGACCGGTGCAGGTAATTATCCTCACTGTGGTATACCAACCCCTCCTCAGACTACTAATATGGGCCAGAGCCCTGAAAAGCACACAAAACCCAAAAAACTGGATTTTCACATCTCTATATAACAGTGTCTGTGTCCCAGGGCTCAGATCTCTGATCAGTACGTTCGAAGCTTTGCAATACGGTGTAATCCGGCCTGATGGGGAGGCAGTGAGTTTATGGCTTGTAGCAGTTAATGTGAGAACAACAAAGCACAACTTTCTGCACAATTTGAGTTCACAGCTGTGAAAATGTAATGTTACAGTGCCACCTGCTGACCAATCAAAGCCCTTCAGCTGAAGCACACCCATATACAGTCTCAGCATCACAGCATCGATCTGTCCGTCACTTTTTCAAACAATGTATACGCAAAAATTGTAAAATGCCAGCCACATGTTCACTCAAGCACCTTGGGATTTAAGCAAGGTAATCAGATGTCATGATGGGAAGACAATTTCCATCAGTTTTCCATCCACACATCTACTCACACTATGTCATTACTATAGCATCTATAGTACAACCCCAAATCAGAAAAAGTTGGGACAGTATGGAAAACGCAAAAAAAAAAGAAAGAAAGAAGTGATTTCTAAATTTACTTTGACTTGGATTTCATTGCAGACAATATGAACACAAAATATTTCATGTTTTGTCTGGTCAACTTCATGTCATTTGTAAATATGCATCCTTTCCTGTCATTCAGACCTGCAACACATTTCAAAAAAAGTTGGGACAGTAAAGCATTTACCACTTTGTAATGTTGCCATTCCTTTTCACAACACTTAAAAGACGTTTAGGGACTGAAGACACCAAGTGATGAAGTGTTTCAGGTGTAATTTTGTCCCATTCTTCCTGCAAACAAGTCTTAAGGTGGGCAACAGTACGGGGTCTTCGTTGTCGCATTTTGCGCTTCAAAATGCGCCCCACATTCTCTATTGGAGACAGGTCGGGACTGCAGGGAGGCAAGTCAAGTACCCGTACCCTCTTCCTCCGCAGCCAGGACTTTGTAATGTGTGCAGAATGTGGTTTTGCATTGTCTTGTTGAAATATGCATGGACGTCCCTGGAAAAGATGTCTTCTTGAAGGCAGCATATTATGCTCCAAAATCTCTATGTACTTTTCAGCATTAATGGTGACTTCACAGAAGTGCAAGTTACCTTTGCCAAGGGCACTGACACAACCCCATACCATGACAGACCCTGGCTTTTGGACTTGTTGCTGGTAACAGTCTGGATGATCCTTTTCTTCTTTGGTCCGGAGCACACAGCGTCCATTCCTCTCAAAAAATACCTGAAATACTGATTCATCTGACCACAGTACACGTTTCCACTGTGTGATGTTCCATCCCAGATGCCTCCGAGCCCAGAGAAGTCGACAGCGCTTCTGGACACTGTTAACATAGGGCTTCCTTTTGGCACAGTACAGTTTTAACTAGCATTTGTGGATGTAACTACGTATTGTGGTACTTGACAAAGGTTTGCCAAAGTAGTCCTGAGCCCATGTGGTGATATCGCTTATAGATGAATGATGATTCTTGATGCAGTGCCGCCTGAGGGATCGGAGATCACGGTTGTTCAGCTTAGGCTTGCGCCCTTGTCCTTTACGCACTGAAATTCCTCCAGATTCCTTGAATCTTTTAATTATGTTATGCACTGTTGAATGTGAAATATCCAAATCTCTTCCTATCTTTCTTTGAGGAACATTGTTTTTAAACATTTCAATAATTTTCTCACGTATTTGTTGGCAAACTGGCGATCCTCGGCCCATCTTTGCTCCTAAAGGATTAGACCTTTCTTGGATGCTGCTTTTGTACCAAATCATAATTACAATCACCTGTTGACATCACCTGTTTCAAATCACATCATTATTTAACCATTTTACCTCATTACTAGCCCTAAATTGCTCCTGTCCCAACTTTTTTTAAATGTGTTGCAGGTCTGAATGACAGGAAAGGATGCAGATTTACAAATGACATGAACTTGACCAGACAAAACATGAAATATTTTGTGTTCATATTGTCTGCAATGAAATACAAGTCAAAGTAAATTTAGAAATCACTTCTTTTTTTGCGTTTTCCATACTGTCCCAACTTTTTCTGATTTGGGGTTGTAGATATTCACTATAATGTCTCAACAAATGGATCCAAGAGCATCACTTGCAAAAAGACACTGCAGAGACTAATCAGATTTGAAATCAAATCAGAGTGTAGTGTGAACAAAGCCTTAGTAGCAAATAAACAAGACATCCTTTGGCAGTTTTGCTCTGTTCTGTCTAAGAGGTCCAATTTAAGATCTACATCATGTGTAACAAAACGTGGTTCATTTATAGAAAAAAAGTCTGGATTGGTGAGAGTAGAAACACATTATCTCAAAACAACCCCTTGATCAAATACAAAAGCTGTTCTCTAGTGATAAGCATGGCATATGCATTATGTACCTTCTCTATGAGTTCGAAGCATTCCTCGAGTTTCAGTGCCCTGTCCTTTAGCACAGTGCTGACACGATTGTACTCCCTCAACCATTCCTGATACGCCCCCTCCTCAAGGTCCACATAGGCAAAACAAAGTGTCCGCAGCCCTGAACATGCAAACAAATACAAACCAAAGTTAATCCAAAGAGAAGATAAGCTGTTAAACCTTCAAACAAATGACAGGCTTGAGAAACTCATCACCTTCTGTGGCAAACTGCTCCAGGTGGGCCTCAGTTAGATCCTTATACTGTGACGTCTCATTCAGACGCTCAAAAATCACATTGTCCTGTAATACATGCATCTCATCATTACACTGTTATGGCTTGTGCCATATAATCCTATCCATATTGAGTATAAGCTTTATCATCATAAGGAATGATGAATTGTATATGTACTGTAAACACTACCATTCAAAAGTTTGGGGTCAGTAATATTTTTCTTTTATTCTGCAAGGATGCATTAAATTAGTCCAAAGTGACAATAAAAAGACATTTATAATGTTGCAAAATATTCTATTTCTGGAGTAATGGCTGCTAAAAATTCAGCTTTGAACAGAAACTAATTACATTCATTAAATGTATTAAAATATAAAACAGTTATTTTAAATTGTGTTTTACTGTATTTTTGATCAAATAAAGGCAGCCTTGATGAGCTTAAGAGACAAAAACCTTTTAAACTTTACTGTACATTCTGCATCTGCGCTAATTATGTGGTTTATGAAACACTCACCGCTCCCTTGCAATAAAGTCGAAGTTTGCCCGTAGGTGTTCTGACAATCACTGACATCCGTTTGCGATTGCTGCGAAAAAAGAAAAAGAAATATGCACTGAAACACAACGTACAGGGTGTTTGTGATATTGTATGTGTGATGGTGTGAGAGCTCGGCTCACAGCTGTTTCCTACCTGGAAAATTCTAGTACATTAAGAAGCTCATATGTCTGCGCTGTTCCTCTCTGAGAAACAAACAAAAGAAAATGTACACATTAAATACAAAGACATACAAAGAGTATGTTTTGAGTTCTCATTATTAATGGCAAGAAACACAGACTAACCGCCTCTATGATGACTGAATGTGGTGTCCGTGCAGTAAAAACAAAGCCCAGACTCTTGGCACCTTTAACCAGCGCTCCTTCATCTAAAAACATCAGTCAAAAGTCACCAAGGCTGCATTTATTTGATCAAAATATGATTACAATTTAAAAGAACTGATTTCTATTATATTTTAAAAAATGTAATTTATTCTTGTGATGGCAAAGATCAATTTTAGCATCATTACTCCAGTCTTCAGTGTCGCATGATCCTTCAGAAATCATTCTAATATGCTGATTTGCTTTTTAAACGTGTCAATTAAGTCAGAATATTGTGGTACCTGGTGAGGAAGCCTGGTAGATAAGTTGGTCATCTTCTCGCTCGGGAACAACAGTATGACAAACAGCCATCATGGTCAAAAACTCACATATCTGGGGGCATGTGGGCTATAGAAAAGGAGAAAAGGGCAGATTTTAACTATATAAACATACATGATGCACAAGAAACTTCGTTTTAATATCCAAAATATATTAGAGAACAGCTAAAAAGCTCTTACATGGTTCTTCTCAATGTTCTGGATAAGAGCAGGATCATCAAACTCAGTAGAATTATGACTTGTAGAGGGAAGTTGACTGCAAAAAGACAGACAGAAATAAGATGTAATGGACAACATAATTTCATAATGCACATTATCCTCTTAGACCTGCGTAATATTCGCCAGGGTACAGGACAGAGATAGAATCAGCGGTATCTGACCTGAAGTCCTCCATGGATCGATCGCATTCCAGGTCTGGGAAGTGCCTGGAGACAGCGTTATAGATCAGTGGCCACTCACACAAACATAAACAAAAAGTAACGGATCAATGTACCCTAATAGAGCCAGAACGATGCAAAGCACAAAGATAATGCGAGTGTATTGATGCACGAAAGCAAAGGAACACCACAATTACCCGTATGTAATTCCAGCTATCGTGCACTTTTTAAAGTGCATGATGTTGCAGGTGAGAGTGCCCGTCTTATCTGAAAATAGATATTTTACCTGAAAAAGAAAAAAGACAGCGCATGAGACGTATTGTAGACAATGTAGATTAACATATGTAAAAGTTAATAAGCCGAGCTTCTCCTCACTTGGCCTAGTTCTTCATTCAGATTGGAAGTTCGGGCCATAGCTGGAGTGTCTGTCTCTGCATAATACATCTCAACATCCTGTAGATATGCATGAAGAACAAAGCATTTATTCATAACGGTTCAAATTCTTAGGTTTCAGTATGAATCAGTTTGAAAAAAATGCTGTATTTTAACACTGAGTGATGCACTGAAATTTCAGCTAACAAAAGGAAGGCCGAAATCGTTTGTCGAGACATTTAATAAGACGTTTTATCAGTTGATCCCAATATAATTGGTGATATTTAGTAATTACCCAGTTAATAAAGAGAGCCTGTGTGAATCTGACCACTTCTAGAGTGACCAGTAGGCTGATTGGAATCAGGTTGTTATAGAGGATGATGAAGGTCAGCAGATTGTACCAGAAGTTCAGGGAGATGTCACCTGGATAGACAATGACATAAGCTTATTTTATGAACATTAACATATGCAAATTGATCAAAAGTTCAAAACCATTTATTTAGCGCTAGTATGTGCTAATAAGTGAAAATTGTAGAATAAATATTCTAAAAGGGCAAAGTAGGTTTCATTGTGCTAAACAAAATATACCTGCCCGGGAAAGGTACCAGCAAGCCTCATCCGTGTGCTGTTCGTTCCATATGGCGGCCCCAATGGAGCTGACCAGTGCCATGACCAGGAGAATCCCGAACAGAACCAGGATCTGCATGTTTGTCACACGCTCCACATTAGAGCGTTTTAGTGGAGCTTTAGTGGAATTCTGCAGGATGGAAACATTATATTAAAGCTCTATACATTACCGTTCAAAGGTTTGGGGGTCAGTAATTGTTTTTAATGAATTTAATTAATTTTAATTTAATAAATGCAGCCATGGTGAGCATTAGAGTGCTTCATTCAAAAACATTACACACCAGACCAGACACCAGAACTTTGAATGGTAGTGTAGATGCACATTACAATTTACATCTATAATGACTCCATGTTTTAATCTATAAAAAGTATTAAAATAGTGTAGCCTCAGTCATTTTTAGATGATTTCACCATTAAATACATGTACCAAAGATCTGATTATGATTAACCTTTATAAAAAAAATAATTTACAAAAGTACTGTGTCATAGTAACTGACTGCAATACCATAGAACTCTGATATATACCATGGTGCTGAATGACTACCATATTTACGTCCACGGAATTTCCGTAGCATTTTCTTCAAATAATAAAAAAAAATGTATGGTACAAATAATATAAAAAAAAAAAAAAATTCCTTACTCATTTATTATATTCCCAATCACAGTCTACATCTACATATTTTAGTATTATTTATACACCATTGCTGTATTTATTAATATTTTGAATTTGTTTTTATTTGTATCATTTTTATGTACTATTTTTATTAGTTTTTTTAAATATTTTTGTTAAACTAAAACTTAAATAAAATATAAATTAAAGCTTTAGTAATTTTATTACTTTAAATTATTTTATCATTTTATTTCAGTTAATTGCCAAGGCAACGTTCCTAATTTTTGTTTGTTTTTCATCTGATATTTATATTTTATTTTATTTCAATTAACGCAAGTGATTTTAATTTTAGCTAACAACACAGTAACAACACCGGTCCACATCCAGCTTTTCTGAAATCACACTTACCTGCATGAGTTTGGAATCATGTCCAGTGTAGACTACAATTCCCACAACCCACTGCGTGTTCCTGAGCTGGGCGCCTCGTAACAGCACCTGGTCCGGCCCAAGTGGAGCTGGGCTGTAATTCAAGCACATGGTCACTGAATGAAGTGTGTGTATGTGTTATATTTTACATTCACACCATTTCAAATAGTGAGTTAGCGTACTTGAGGTTGTCTAGGCGTAGTGTTCCAGTGAAGTCGTACAAGTGTCTGTTTGGGCCCTCACATTCAAGACGACCAGACAAAGCTATCAGCTCCTCCAGAGACTGAAAACCAGCTGTGAGTGAGAGACCCTGAAACACAAGGAACAAACAACAAATATGTTCAGAGCTCCAGACTAACATTTGAGAGCACTAAGTTCTACAGATGGTGGCACCAGCACCTGATTCGGCAGCGGATTAAGTGTCGATACTAAAAATATTACATGTTTATTTCTTGGAAATGCACATTTGACAGTAAAGCACTGAGCTTGAGTTGAGATGCAGATCAAATTAACTTTTATTAACAACAGTAACGTGCAACAATGTAATTTCACATTTTAGAGAAAAATGTAGATATTCTACTCAAATATATCATTGTTCTTCTATAGTATCATACTGAACTGACCGACAGCTTCAGTAATTTTTAAAAGGAGTTCTCTTTACTCGCTTTCTGTGTATTTCAGTCGCAATTTGAAGAAAATTTTGTTTTTCATGAGACTTTTCCCATTTCATACTTTGGTACAAAAAGTCAAACTTTGACAAAAATGTTTTTCTTGATGATTTGATATTTTATAATAGTGATTTCATAATGTCTAAACATAAACTGAAAAGCATATTAGCGGGTGGAAATGACTAATAAGCCAATATGTGATTCTCTGCCGCCATCTAGTGGTTATAGTGGCATTTCTTTCTTTTTAAATAAAAGAGTTTATTTGCCACCAAGTGTTAGTTTTCCTACACCTTGAAACTATTAGTTTAACAAATGGGGACAATCTTTGAAGGGGGAACAAAAAATGTTTTTGGTCACCACATTAAAAATAACACTTAAATTGGATAATATTTAGAGCTTTGAAGTGCTGGAAAGACTGTGAAGCACTTCAAAGTCCTGTAAATGTGCTTGAATTTCATGGTTGCATGAACCCAGAAATGAATAATGTAAAAACATCCGACTATTTATGCCACAATACCATGGTTACAGTTAGTGTAACTACATCAAATCCATGGTGAATATTGGTGATTTGTGGAATGAAAATGACTTGTTCGTTCATGGCAGAATGTTTCTCTTGGCTTCCATGTCAGCACTGTTTGATCGAATATCTATGGTTTATAACAGAGAATTCTGTGCTGAATTTGAATGTTTCTCATTAAAACTCGCTGCGATGTTATTAATTCTGTGGCAAATTTAAACACTTTCTCACTGGATCTCCCAGCGCCGTGTAGTAACAGGGTCACATGATCGAGATCGGCCCGTGAGTAAACCTGTTCTGAGCTCATGACGCAGTGTCTATTATTCTGCTTTTGCTTTGTTTGCCGTTTAATGTTTCTCATGTACATCAGAAATGGCAGCTTTTACCAATTTCGCACCAGTGTGAAAAGATTGCAAAATGCGACCAATTGGTGACCCCTGATTTTATACTCTTAGAACACATTATACAAAACACTCAAGACTTTTGTAATGTATACCTGTCGGATCTTTAGGTTGGTCTCGCCATCTAAGTTGGATGTTTCAGTATAACACATCGCCTGAGGCTCACTGTGAGAAAAACAGCCGTAGATATAACAAAACAGCTGAACACAAATATAAACACAACACACAAATATTTTCACTGAAACATATTCCCAAAAATCACATGTAATTTATTTTTCACAGCTATAAATCACACGACAGCACAAACACAGCAAGACAAACCCCACGGATACACACACAAATACACTGTGGTGCTGACCTGGAGGACACTATGACCATGTCAGCCGGGAGATGCTGCCCATTGGTCACCTTGACTATGTCTCCCACTGCCACCTAGTGGGCAGGTGCAGCAGTGCAACAGCATGAGGAGGGAGAAAATGAGATTAAGAAATAGACCACAGTGCTTGGAAACATAGAAAGGAGGAGCAACACACAGCTGGATGTACAAAAATCAAGAGAAAGTAAAACAAATAAATTAAAAAAATTGCAGTGAGAGGTGAGCTGAAAAAGAAGGTGTTACCAAAACATAAGTGAAAGCATCATTGACCGAAAGGCGGGAAACACATGAGAAATAGAATAAGAAAAAAAGACGCAGAAAGAGACAAAAAGACAGGGTTACCTGCTTCCATATGATGGTCTGCCATGCTCCGTTACGCAGTACTAGAAAACAATGACATCATCAGAAAAATTATCCTCATGAATATATAAACCTCTCCTCATGATTATAGAAACAATATATACACACACACACACACACACACACACACACACACACACACACACACACACACACACACACACACACACACACACACACACACACACACACACACACACACACACACACACACACACACACACACACACACACACACACACACACACACACACACACACACACACACACACACACACACACACACACACACACACACACACACACACACACACACACACACACACAACTAGAAATGTACTTTATGTTAAGAGGTACAAATATCCTCATAAGGGCATATTTATTTTAAACTTCTAAAAAAAAATGCCATCCCATTGTGTTTTAAGTTAAATATTTAAAATAATTATGAACAATTATGTATGCTAATTCTAAAAAAATTAAATAAAAAAAAGCTTATGAAGTCTAGGGATGCCTAGACTTTATACATTAAAATTCTGACTTTTTTATTCATTATTGTATTATTTTCATTTATTGTATCAGATAAATAGCTGTTAATAAAATGCTATACTATTTTGCATAATTAATTTTCTTTTTTTTTTATTGTTTAAAATGCTCAAGTGAATTTGGCATCACCATATTATAATGTAAAAATCAATAGTCATTTTGAGATCTGCAACATGTTACATTTAATATGATTAAAATAAACTATTAAATTTGTAAGCTAAATTTAAAAATATTTTTTAAACATTTATAATGATTAATATTGTATATAGTAATGGTGTTTTCAGAGCTTAATTTAAAAACCACTTCATATTAGCTACCAGCGAATCCACGTTTGACAGATATAGGTCACTACCATGACTGCAAAAGCACTAAACCCATAACTTAAATAGAGCATTTCAAAATATATAAAATGTTACGTAACAAAGCACTTCCAGCCCTGAAATTTTCTAGGGCATTTTTGTTACTTCAAGTGGCATTTTTGTTTGCAAGTTGTCCTAGTTAATTTTTGACCCTGATACACATATATGATTGTAACACTCAACCTGTTGTCTTCTTCTTGTTCACCGTATTGTCTGCTTTATGTCTTTTCTGTGAGAACACAACACGCGACATATCATCAGCATTATTCACTCAACAATTTCAACTGCATTTCAAAGACAATGCACTTATCCTGTGTTGTCAAAACAAGGTCTGGACAGTTTAACGTCAATGCAGCGCTCTATTCAGCAGAATGCTCACATAATCCTCAATGATCTCCTTGATCCCAGCCACTGTCAGAATAAAGATAAGGGGCACCAGCGTTGTGTAGCGACCCGTCGGTGAGACATCAGGGATTTGCTGCATTTGAAAATGTACACAGATAAACATAAAATGAAGTACTTTACTTGGTGGCACAACAATATGCTTTAGGAAAGTCCCATTTAAAATGAAAAAAATTAGGTAGGGAAAACAGAATCCTAATCTGTATGGCTTCACAAGATATGGAATATAGTGTACAAGTTGTGTGTTAACTATTTTTATGCACAGGAGGAACCTTTTCATAGTTCCTAGAATTATTGCTGGAAGTACCCGGGTTTTGGATTTTAGTTCTAGGAACTCCTTTTGGGGGACAAAAAAAGCTCCTGCTTTAGAGTAGGGTCTAACCCAGCACAATAGGAACTACCAGTTACGTAAGTGAACGCTGATTGGCCCGCACACAAAACACCAGCACCTGCCATTTTTAAAAAGCCGTGGAAACACACAGATTATAGCCTATATATTTACTCCAGAAACAAACGAACATGCAAAATGGTAATAAATGGACCTCTCAACCTTTACACTAAAGAGAAAAACGCAACTTTGAGGGGACCAAGTGGAACATGATTATGTATTTCTGCTAAGCTAGCGAAATCAGCCACACGGCAAATGTTAATACTTTTTCAATACGGACTTTTTTTTGTATAACAGTTCTATCTAATAATATTAGACAGGACTGTTAAACAGATCGTAAACTAATGAAGACTAATGAATATGAGATCAGTGTGGTCGGACTGCGTTCTCATCGCTGTCAAAATAAAAAAAAGTCACAACAAAAAGCACGGCTTCCATCACTTCAGAGTTCCTACTGGCGGTGCGAATGCAACCAGGAAAATGGCCCTAGGGGAACCTTTAGTTCTCGGGGGATCCACCCTGGTGGCTTGTTCCTAGAACTAAGTTCCCAGAACTACCTGGTGCGAAAGACTCTGTAGTTACGTTTTTTTAGAGTTTAAAAGGGCTAGTCATCTTCTATTATTAGTAAATTATCAAAATGTCAAACAGATTTGGAACGACACTAGGGTATGTAAATTAGTACATTTTAACTTTTGGATAAACTATCCCTTTAAACATCAAAAAAGAATTAAGTTAGCTTAAGACTTCTAAACTAAGGCTGAATTCATCGTAGAAGTTTAACATTTCAGAAAAGTGTTAGCCAGCATATTTGAGGTATATAAAGCACTACAATGAGTAAACAGCAGGACACAATGAAGAAACCTTTTAGCTATTTAGCTTCTTTTCTCCCTCTTTTTCATGCAATACTGGCCTATCTATTTGGATTGTGTGACAGCGGTTATTGAGAGTGGATAGTGACTCAAAGTGGATGAGAGTAAAATAGTGGACCACTTCCAAAAATGGACATAATACACAAATGGATATGTTGGCAAATGACCGAAAAATCCCATGGTCAGCATAAGCAGTATGGCTCCTCGGATGAATATCCCCCTTGAAAGTGATCAACATGAGCAACACATTTTGTACTTTGAGGTGCTCAAAACAAAGCAGATGTAGTCCATACAGTTGTCAGACCATCCCAAGTGTCATACCTGCATAAGAGCAATGAAGAGGAAGAAGGCATTAGCCGCCCGCCTGATCTGTTCGTACAAGAACCGTGGCAGGAAGGTAAGGATCCCGTATTTAGCCGTGCTAGAGGGAAAAAAGGGAAAATTGATGAGTTTAAAAGCAATCTATCAGCTTTAAACTATTTAAAAAACCTATATATACACACAACCAAGGCCATAAGAGCACTAATTTAGGATTAGCTCCACAACGACTTCAATGAAAAAAAGCATTCGTAAGTGTTTTGAAAGCCAGCATCCATTTGCTTTCACAAACACCTGACAGGTCATTGCTCACTGCATTAAATTTAGATGAATAATCCCAAAATAAGTGTTTGGGCTGTTAGGATGGATGTTTCTCGGCGTGTCTGTCAATTATCTGTATTGATCGAACCCCTAAGTAGCTCTTGAATATCTGATTGCAGCGGCAAATGTTTTACAGTCATTAAAATAGCTGTTAGGATCCCTAAAAATAACCTCCGGGACTACAAATTTGCCTCCGTCCCAAGGCTGTCCATCTAAATCTACACATGAGTCAGTATTTGTTTGTGTGGGTGTGTTTGTATCCGCATCTGGAAGCATGTTTCTATAATACAGCGTGTGTACTTGTGCAAGTTTGGTCCTCTTTGTAAACATGACACCCTTCTGGGCTCATCGGCAATGAGTTCACAGCCTAACACACCCAGTGTAACCCACACTACGGCGTCAAACAGCAGCTCGGTAGCTGACCTGGAAGTACGACAGGCTATCGTTGACATCAAAGAGTGGCTGAAACCATTCATACGATCCCCTTCATTAACATTCAGCGGTCCAATCACACACGCAGTAACCCGAACCGCGGTCACCATAATGTGTAGTACCTGGGGTTACCCTAAAAGACTGATATGGATGATTGCACTGCTGGATTTGTTGATCTAGTTACTTTGTGATTGACGGCTGACCAATTGATGCCAATGCATTGGGAAGCAGAAACCAGTTGGTAAATAAAACATGAAGATCAAGGAATAAGAGAGTGATCTGAACAATTCTTATTAAAATTTCCACTGTTCCAGTCAGAGAGGCTTTGTGCTGAGAAGCCGATGAGCAGTAAAGGTCAGAGCTCCATCTGATCTGAAATTAGCCAATGACAAAACGGCTATGGATTTCTAGAGCCGCCTTAATGTTGTTGCAGGAACCAAAATAGAGCCTTTCAAAGCAGAATCGAATCTTTAGAATATACTGGTGGATCGATGAAGAGTGTGTGGGTGAGTGTTTTCGGTACTGAGAGGTTGATTTTGTATGAGCTCCCATATTATGGCACTAATATGAAAGTGATCTGAGATCCAAATCTACCAGGCTTTTGATGCAAGTATTGATCTATCATAACAGAATCATATTCATACAGATTCAAAAAGTGCCGTTTTGTCATCAGCAGAATTTCACTCCATATCAAACTGTTATAATAGCCATCCAACAGATAAAAAAAAAACACTCAAGTCTTTAGACGACTTGGGCACTTTGGAGACCAAAAGACGTTTTGTTCAGGAACTGCAGATGAACTCTTGCCAAGCACGGCCCGGAACATGACCTTGGTGTACTCACAGGAAATCTCTGACAGAGTACTTCACTTAATGGAAGCTATTCGGATGTCGCATTCAATGTGTACTTGCATACATTTAGCATGGAGTTTCCCTGAGGGAAAACCTTAACTTGATTAAATTATTTTTGTAATCAATCTCATAGCATTAGAAGTTAATAAGATTATCTTTATGTTGGACCATAAAATGTTGGAACAGCTGTGTTGGTGGTGGGCAGTGGTGGAAAGAGAACTGAAAAAGCATACTCAAGTAAAAGGGCTGTTACTTGTCAAAAAATGTAGCGCTAGTAGAGTAAACGTACCTGTCCTAAATACTACTCAAAGTAGGAGTAAAAAGTAGCCCTTTAAAAAGTACTCAAGAATAGTGAGTAGTGAGTAATATGCTATGAATATTATTCCACCTTATACCCTGCTAATTAAAAACGTAGCTTACTCTTTTATGGATGATTCTCAGTAAGAACAAAAAGTCATGGAGTCACAGGACTGATTATTCGTCTTAGCCAATCATGTTGACAGGAAAAAAAATAAGCATAATTTAGCGATGGCAGGTTTAGGGAAAATAGCGTAGTAAAAGTACAGATACAGCACTTAAAATGTACTCAAGTAAAAGAACACTGTTTTTAAACTACTTAATAAAGTACAATTCCTGGGAAAAACTACTCAATTACAGTAACGAGAGTATTTGTAATTCGTTACTTTACACCACTGGTGGTGAGGCATCAATAATTAATAATACCAGTAAACGCAATAAGTTGACTGCGAAATACAGGGGAAATGGGAGGAGGCACCGCCTCTGCATTGCTGTGACTGGCTGATCACACTGTTGATGGGATATCATATCACCCTTCTCTGAAGTGCGCACATCTTTCTGAATGAGCCAAACTGGTGAAAATGGACAGGCTAATTATTAAGTAAACAACTTAACCACTCTGATATCATCACTTCAGGTCATGTCCAAATCAAAATGAACTTGAAATGAACTGAGAATGCGCTGCTTTTTAAAGGAGAAAAACAAAATGAAGGTGGATTTCAAGCCAACATCAATACACTTGTATTCTTTACTGAGAATCATACATCTTTAACTTTGTTTAACTTTAATTTATTTGACAATAAAAGTTTCTTGGTGTATTATTTTAGTTCTTTTTTAACTTTTGTGCGTAAAAACACAACATTTATACTAATTATTATATTAATACTTTTACCCAGCAAGGACGCAATAAAAACTAAAGTGACTAAATACTTGTTACTTGATTTCTCTTTTCAATTAAATGCTAAAAAAATTTTATCAATGAATCTTGAAAAACAATATGCATCATGGTTTCCACAAAAATATAAACATTGTTAATAATTAGAAATGTTTCTTGAGCACCAAATCAGCATTAGACTGATTTCTGAAGGATGATGTGACTGAAGACTGGAGTAATGATGCTGAAACTCAGCTTTGCCATCCCATTTTAAAACATTCCAATTGAAAAGAGTTCTTTTAAATTATAATAATATTTAACAATATTACTGTATTTTCTCAAATAAATGAAGCCTTGCATAAGAGACGTCTTTCAAAATCATTGAAACGTTACTGACCCTAAACTTTTTTATTGCCAGTGCAAATAAACAAACAAAACAAAAAACCAAGCAAAAATATTGTAGTATTGTTTCCTTGTTGATAGTGCAAGTTAAATGCTGATCCATGCGTTTATATTAGACTAACAACAAAGAGAGGAGTCCTTCTCATTTAAAAAGACACCCATAGAGCACTGCAACAAAGATACAATTGTTTGCAGCATCTTTCATTTTAAAATAGCTCATTTACAGCCACAAAAAGACCACAATAATAATAATAACGGAGCCTTGATCATGCTCACACTTTAAAACAATTAATACACTAAAACAAGCTATGATAAATTCAAACTGCAATGTTATATTTTCCTATTCCATACGATAAAGACTTGAATGAAGTCACCTGACATGGTTGTCACAAAATTTGGTGGTCTGGGCTCGGTTGAGCAGCACGATCCGCGCTGTGGCATCTATCGGATCCGCCTGTGATGTGGTTCCGGACATCTCATCCTCTGCCTTGCGGTAGCCGGCGGCCGAGCACGCGGGTCCTGCACCGTTCGAGTGATGGGAGAGAGGCGAGGCTAGCGTGAGTGTGCGTGGAACAAGACAGGAGGAAGAACAGACATAGAAAGGTGGTTTACAGTTCAGTGCGCTGGCCACTAACACTACTACTGTGTGCTGATGCAAGCCGCCCCTGGCGTCAATGACGTTTCCCTCTGTGCACCGCCCTCCCCGTCCCCATCCTCATCATCATCGTCCTCCTCATCATCCTCCACGAGCAAAAGCTCCGTCACCGATACAGCATACGCGCGACGCCCACGGGACCCCCTGTATAGAATGTGCTGATGGGAGCACAATGGCGCAGCAAACACCTTTGTAGGAAACCTTGTGCATTTGTTTATCTTTATAAAAGCCTCTTTATTCCGTGGAAACACCTGTGTATTCACGATGCGCTGAAACGAAAAGCAATGGCACTGACTGCGTCTCAAAACCCAGCGAGCTGCCTACCTAGACAGCATTTTAGGCATCATACGCGCCTGATGCGAACATTCATTATATCTCATAATCAATTGAATCTCTCCCATTGTAATAAATCTACACTTTTTTTTGTTTTGTTCTCCAAACAAAAAAACTCATTTTTTGAAATAAAATTATTTCACAAGTAAAAAAAGATATTAAACTGAAGCTACAGTAGTCATAATTTTAAATAGAATAATTATATTTATAATAATAATTTATATAAAATATTATTAAATTTCTAACCATGTGTATATTAAAAAATATTTGATTTTAAAAAGAATGAAATTAAAATGACATATAAACGAATCGATAAAAATAATGTTATTTATTCAGGAGTAGCCTCGAGCTTACAGCTGATTGGCTCGAGGTGAACGTTATACGATGACGTACGACTTCGATGCGTCCAGAAGTGATTGCGGCCACTCGTACGCTGCGATTCCCTCTCAAATGTTGCAGCATCACAGACCATCGGCAAATAATTATTTTCCGCACATAATAAATAATGTACGCTCGGTAAATAACAGCTCTGTCTGGATGTGACAGGAGAGTTTACCCAGCTGCTGCATGATCGAAAGCGGGCGTGGAGAGATGGACTACACGCGTCACTTCTCCCATTCCAGTCAGCCGCTCTAATAGACAAGCCCCAAACCCTCTCCCACCGTGTCATTTGGGCCGCCTCGGGCAATCTGTGGATGTTTTTATAAGGCTCCACTCCGTTGTGTCTTTGCAGTGACAGAAGATGGTTTCCTTCCAGACAGCGCGCTTTCTCTGTCCGCGTCTAACTACAGCATTACCCGCAGTCGGACAACACAAAAACCTTACACTTAAAGGCGCAGGCACTGCTCGGGAGACACGCCGGGTCCGTCTCCACAATATGGATCAAAAGGCACTAAACGTGCTCACTTCCTGTTCATTTGCTCCTCCTTGTTATGATGGAGACTTTACCTGTAGCCACAAATGTGGTTTCCCACAGGGTTCATGTTTGAAGGTCAAATTGTCAATATTATGTCAATAGGGTATATAGAGGAACAACTAAAGGTTAAAGAATGTCATTTAAATATTTATAGACCACTGATCTGAATATTGTGGGATTTATGAATTATTAACATGCACTCGACCACATATTGTATTTTTATTAACCAAAAGATTTTGAGCAAAAAATACCATAACGTTTCAAAAGGTTTGACTTACAGATTTTGACGTCAGTAAAATAATTATAAAAAATAAAAAAACAAATAAATGTATTAATTTTGAAATAACTGTTTATATTTATTGTATTATATATACATTATATATACACACACATACATACATACATACACATATACATATATACACACACACATACATACATACACATATACATATATACACATATATATATATACACACACACACATATACATATATATATATATATATATATATATATATATATATATATATATATATGTATATGTGTATATATGTATGTATGTATGTATGTATGTATGTATGTATGTATGTATGTATGTATGTATGTATGTATGTATGTATGTATGTATGTATGTATATATATATATTATGTATGTATGTATATATATATATATATATATATATATATATATATATATATATATATATATATATATATATATATATATATATATATATATATATATATATATATATACACATACATACATACATACATACATACATACATACATACATACATACATACATACATACATACATACATACATACACATACACACACACACAAACAATTTTTTACATTTTTCAACTTTTTTCCCTAAAACTCTTAATTTGCTTGCAAGTAAACAGTATATGAATGTTGCGTGAGAATCTTGCTAGAATTTTTTTCCCCCATTTAGACAAAACCACGCTGATGCTGTCTCTTGAACCATCTAGCCTTTTATCTGCCCGTCAGTCAACCATAAACCAGAAGAATCAGCTAAACCATATCCCACATGATCATGCTACGGGCTGTATCTCCATCAAATCTTTTTGCTTTCTGAGAATGCATTCTGCATAGTTCTCTTGCTTGTAAATGCATGATCTTAAGTTACGAGATGCAGGGTGTAAATATAGAAAGCACCCATCTCTTTGGTGTCAAAGGCCAGCTTGACCACTGATAACTATCTTGCCAATAACTGAGAATTGTTTGAACTTGTAATTGTGTAAGGTGTCATATATTTAAGTGCAGAAGACACTGGCTCTTAAGTGTGTTTTTATGGAGTCATAAATTATGGCTAATGTATCTTCCAAGGTGACTTCAGACTTAATTGCAACATGAACTAAAAAAAACTGCAGTGGCTTTCAACTGGTTCTGCTTCAGGATCCAGATTTTACATTGGACATCAAGTACCATTCCATTTATCATATAAAATTGAACAAAATGTCCTTAAAATCACACATGAAATGTATTGATATTATCATATGATTATTAAAATTAACCCTCACAGATCCAGTAATATGCAGAATTATAAACATGACACTGGGCCAAATATTGTCATCAGATTTTGCACTAAAATACTATACAGTTTCAAAAAGTTTGATGCATGGCCTTAGAGGTTCAAAATAAATAAGAAGCCTTTTAATTAATTTTTTAATTAATAAGCATATTCATTTTGCTATCCTAACTATGCACAATTATACACTCTAAAAGACCCATTCACACCAAAAAAACGATAACTATTATTATCTGTGTATAAAGCAGGGTGGGGCTAAAAGCTGTTGGAGCGGAACGAGGTCGATGGAGCGATTGCTAATGGCTATTGCTATTGCAGTGGAGCTTTTATTAAGCCAGTTGCCGCTTCTGCTTCTTCTGCTCATGCATATGTGTGGTAACGCAGCGCTGTTTTATCATATTAGATACATTTGAGTGTGTTGAATGTTATGTTGTAATGCTACTCTGTGCGTTCGCTCGGAGACACTTGTTCACACTGCAGTATCTAGATCGATATTAGGCATGGTAAAACATGGTAATCGCGGTAAATCAAGAAAACGAGATTTAAACAATAAGACTAACGAGCTATATAACAATGATTAGTTTTCTGTCAATGAATGTATCCAAACAGTTGCCCACCTGTCTAATCAAACACAATATATTAAAGAGTTTTTGGTGTCTCCATGGTTTTCCACAGAAATCGAGCACTCAAAAAAATTATACATTGGATTTACTTAACTTTTTTTATGTCAACAGGTTCCACATAACTAGGTTATGTGGAATTTAATTAACATTGTTTATTTCAGTAAACTTAAGGTTTTTTTTTACATAAGGTTAATTTAATGCCGTTTAGTTGAATCAGGTTAACATTCTTAATTTTGTCCAAAACTATTAAGTTCAATTATTCTAAAATTAATATCGAGCAAAAACCAAAACAAGTAATCCAGCTTAATTGATTATTTTTATTTAGTGAAATGCAATTTTTACAACATTACAAATGTTATCTAACAAGAAAACCTTTTACTAAATCTTATTGGCTTACCAGAAGATGGTTTTGTTACATCCATGGCATGCCCAAAGTAGATGTTTTTTATTATTAAAACAACTTTCATTGTTATTAGCAGGTCCTCACCCCAAGCACATGCTCTACACCACAACGGTAACCACCAAAAACACTAACATACCAGTATCTCTTTTAAATATAAAGATAAAAAGAACATTAACAAGTCTCACAATTTTTTCATCTTGATGAAAAAAACGCATACAATAAGACTTTTTTTCAACATTTACTCTTCGTATCCAGTCCTGTGCAAAGCATGATGGGAAGGGAAAATCCTGTGCCTGGTTTCTATAATGCAGTTTTAAAACAACTAAAATTATTTATGTACTCTCAACTCAAATGGATTAAGTAAAGTGGTCAAAAAGAATTGAGTTGGATGAACTTAATTTACGTAAGTAAATTGAACAAGCATTAAATGTTAATTTCGGCCAACTTATCTGAAACATGTTCTTTCAAAATGAAAATATTGAGTTGAGCTAAAATGTTTCAAGTCAGTTTAACACAATGCAATGGTGTTTGAATGAGAAACCTTATACAATGGTGTTACATGAAAATTATTTATTAAATTAACTGAACAGTATCGGAAAACCTTTTTGTGGGTGAGGGTCCGTGTCCTGGTTAAAATTGCTTATTTCTCTGGATTTAAACTTTCTTGGAAACATTTGGGAGTCATCAAAATATACAACATTGTTCTAGTGGTTTTTGGATATTTTAAATCCAAATATCTTACATATTGTACCTATCTCTGTCTGACGCACCCACCGCTAGCCTAGCTTAGCACAAAGACTGGAGGTAAACGGCTCCAGCTAGCCTACTGCTCAATAAGTGACAAAATAATGCCAACATTTTCCTATTTATATGTTATGTGATGTGTATAGTTACATCGTGAACTAAGACCAACGATTTTCTAAACCGATATGGCTAGGAACTATACTCTCATTCCTGTGTAACGATCAAGGAACTTTGCTGCCGTACCATGGGTGCAGCGACGCAATGATATTACGCGGCGCCTGAAAATAGTCCCCAGCACGCTCCCTGTGCAAGCTGGTTGTCACGTTGGTTATGTTGACGGAAGTTAGCCTATTTTCAGGCGCAGCTTATTATCTCTGCGCCGCTGCACCCATGGTACGGCAGCAAAGTTCCTTTAAGAACTACAGTATCATTGTTATCGAGTGGCCCTTGGTGTGAACGGGCCTTTAGAAGAAAAAGTTCTGTAGAACCTTAAAGGGTCCTGTCAGACGCCTTTTAGGGATTCCCATCATAAGATAATTTTATGGATTTAGTTTTAACTAAATCATTTTGTTGTAATTATTTCATTTATTTGGATTACATTTTAAGAATTTTAAATTGCTTCTTTAAAATTGAGTCAAGAACCCTATATAGAACACAACTGAAAACACACCAGACCTGCCTCACAACAAAAACATACAAAGCAACTTGGACCATAGAAGTTCATGAGGGTTCCTCACTAGGGTCAAAGAATCAGGTATGATCACTTTTCATCATGCGTCACATATCCCGCTCTGAATGATCACTCTCTTCCTCTCTCTCTCTTATTCTTCCAATCCCCAGCTCAGCCATTCAATCTTAATGATCGATACAAGGCCCATGAGATGCGGCTTAAATTATATTTAGCGACAGATGAAAGCTTCAGTTACTCACAAATGGCCAGACCGGCAGACACTTTGTACCCGATTAACATCACAGAGCCATGGAATCGGCAACATACTGGTAAATTATGTGTGGTACATAGGCTGGACATATAAACTTTTCATAAAGGACACAGGCTGGTGAAGATTATCAACAAGCACTCATTTCACAAATTACGCAACATGTGCTGATAACACTGGGAAGTTAAGAGCTGCACTGACTTTTGCCCTCAGATAAAGAACAAGAAAGAAACACTATTGTTCTGTTTTTGTGTCACCAAATCAAACCCAAACACTGTCGACAACTGAAAAAGAAAGGTATAGTACAACATTCCAGTTCAAAACATGATTGAACATGTTTCCAGAACTTGATTTCCAAAAAGAAAAATATATATAAAGTGTATTATAAATGTATAATATAAATATATAATAAATCCTAAAATGTTTAAAAGCATGTAAAAGAAAAAAGACATGTCAATTACATATGTGCATTTTGATTGTCATGTGTTAACCTATCACTGAGTTTGACCCTAAGCACAGTGTGGGGTGAGTGTGGAGATTTGGCCTTCCGCCAGCTTTTCACCACTAAAAAGCAGCATGCTTTTAAATTATGAATAGCCCTGGGTTGCATTATTCATCCCTATGCCTTTGTAACCGTACTCACTTTACCCAGCGCATTCTCTTATACCTGCATGCATTCATTCAGCGGGCCTCTCTTATTCCATGCAATATCACGGCACATCTCTCCATCTGTATTATACTACTCTGATTAGTCAGACTCTGGTCATGCTGTTCAAATGGGTGTCAAATTCCTCTATTGTCTAGAATTTTCTGCTACGGCAACACAATGGCACTGGAATGGGTTCAAGAGGACAGTGAACCAGCAAATCATTATAGTGGTACAGAGGTCATACAGACAACCCAGCAAAATCCAAAGACAGAAAATATTAAATGCTCAAGGAGGGTCTTCATTTGCAAACTGCATTCAGCTACAGTATCCCGCTAGGGATGGGCGAACAGTTATTTATTCAATTATTTGGCAAGTATTTAAACATGTCGATACGTCTAATAAATGTAACGTTTTTGTGATTTCTGAAGGTAATTTTAGCATCTGAATATACATATACCACAATTGTCTCTTTCATGGAACGCCAAACTTGAATAGCAAGCATTGCAGTCTCTGTTTGTCCTGGGTCATTATCAAATTATGGTGACAAATCTGTCCCTTGACTTTTCAATCATGAAAAAGATTTTAAAGAGACTATGTCTAAAAGGCATATTGTCATGTTTATTAAATAGTATGATATTGACTTATTTATTTAAGTGTATTAAGTGTTGCCACATTCTCAGAAAATAAAAGGTACAGTGGAGGTTCAATTTTGTTCCTTCGGGAACAAAACGTATACCTTTAAATAGTACACACTTGGTCCTTAGTGTACAATTATACCATTGTTTTCCTCTAATTAGAGGTACAAAAATGTACCCTTAAGGGTACCACCCCAGTGACGGCCACTTGTACCTTAAAAGGTACAATTTTTGTACTTTTTCATTTTTTTTAGAGTGGATCATTTTGTTTTAGAGGTAATTTGCACAACAACAAAAAAACCTAAAATATGTAATTAATTAATTAAATAATTAGTTTAAAATGCTTGTCCCTTGACTTTTTTGCTGTCCTGTTCTCAATGTTAAAACTTAAAATGTTGAGTAAAAGTACTTCTAAGGTCAAAGTTCACAGTAAGTGGCTGTTCAAAGGAGTTCATTAAAACGTTATTGGTTTTACATTGTTTAATGTTTGTGTGAAAGATTTTCATAAAATAAATTATCAATATTTTATTTACCTATAGTCTGATTAGAAGTATTTTGAGGTGACACTTACATCAGTTTAGAATATAAAAAAAAATTACATTCTTAATGTGTGAAATAAAATTCAGGCTGTCCTTATGAATAGTAATAATGTCAATAAATACTTAGCAACGTTTATGGGAGAAATAATGAATTCAAAACTTCAGTATTTTTGGAAAATCAACAAAAAGTTTTCGACAATGACCCTGCTGTGACTTCTTGTGCTTTTTAGCGTTCTGCTCATGAGATAAGCTACACTATTTGCTATAAGTTCTTTTTCCCTTTAAACTTAGTGATGCATATTAAATGTCATTCTAATTAAATAATTAAAACATTCAAATAAACCACTGAGGATTGATTTTATGTGGATCTATCTTAAATGTGGCATCAGTATCAGAAGTATCAATATTTCAGGATCGAGCCGCCCATCCCTAGCTCCCACATGCTCACGTGTGGTCGCTCCACCAGAAGTCCAGAAACCCTTTACCTACAGAGCCCCGCCTAGACCTGTTGCGCCCTCGGCGTGGCATGTCGGTCCCGTAGCCAAGGTGACCCACAGGTCCTGGTGGCCCCCAAGGGCAACGGGGGATGTGCTCGTAGCCTGGGTAGCTATGGCGATGGAAAAGGGTGAATGAAGAATGAAAGCTTCTTACAGGCACAGTGACCAGGGAAGGTAATCCTCTTTCTGTCGGCTCTGCAACTTCACCTGTATCTAATCCTGACCGGGGCTTATCCCGGAGCGCAGGTGAGATTGTTCACTTACACCACCAGGCACGTCAGCCACCCGCAACCTCATGCACAAGCCATGCAAGCGTCACAGTCTAGCCCCTGGCTTACCAACTAGCATCGACACCAAAAAGGACTGTTATTTCTGTAATGATGCATCGATGCATACCATGTCTGTGTGGGGTCATTCTTACAGTTTGGTGGATTTTATGTCCCAATGAAACAATACCTATTTTACATAAAATGTTAATCAACTTTCATGCCACATCCTTTTCCATGCATAGAATGATGAAAAAAACTCAACCTCACTTTGAAATAAAGGTTACAAATTCTCTTTGACATAAAATACATAATTGTTCAATTAGGCTTTTAACATAATTGTTGTGACGCATATATTTTTAAGGTGTAAAACCATTCCAGTCCACCCCGTTACATTGGTGCCACTTGCCCTTTAAAATCTAGCACATACGCTAAATCACATGACTTACTATAAGTAACATCATTTCCTTGGAGGGAAAGCAACAGCAACAACATTAGCACTGTAGGTATACAAAGACGTGTTTTGTTCCACCTACTAAATAAAAAGAGCCAGTAGCCAATTGGTAAATTCTTTGCCTCACTGCTGATGCGGATGTGCTCATGACTGCACATGTTCCAGCCTGAAATGTTTTTTTGTCATGAACATTTAGAAACAATTGATGAGACAGTTGCTGTTTGATTTCATTGAGCTGTATTTGCGTGACTTAAATACATGCCAGATAGGCGTTTCAAAGATGGCCGCCGAGTGAAATGACTTGCCTTAAAATGGTTGAGCTTTGGTTGAACACACTTCAAAATGGCGGCGGGGGATTTCTCCTCTCTGATAAAACTATTAAAAAATGTACTCGATTATTAAAAAAAATTCAACAAACCTGCTCAGTCCAAAATTCACCAAACTGTAGGAATGACCCTGTGCATGTGATGAAAGAGTGCAGAGAACGTTAGATTTATTAGTCTATCCATGCAGTGTGGGCTGAAGGAAGGGGTGGCTTCATGCACCTGTGAGGCTCCAAGCAGTAGCGGGAGGCAGCGGCCCGCTTGGGCAGGGCACTCACTTTTCTCAAACCTTTCTGCCAGATGGGAGCACATGTTGGATCCCACGGGCTGGTCCTGCCGGAGGGGGGAGTCCTGGCTAAGAGGGGTCAACACTAACTGTTCTGGAGGAGCCCAACAAGGGTTGCCATAAAAAAGAAACAACAAGATTTAAAGTCAGTAAGACTGTATAGAGCAAAACACTTAGGGATCAGAAATTGAGCTTGAAACAAGGCAAAATAACACTTTCTTAGTAGAAATAGATCTTTAAAGTGTAAAGAGCCTCTCAGCATGTCAAAAAGTTTCTTGCAAACTCGTCGATTATATACAAAAAGGCTGTTGGATAAAATATATTATCTTTACTTTGCTGGCTTCTATTTGCAACCTTTAAGTTATATATCAATATATACCAATAATATTCCACAATACAAAACACGTAAATTTTTCTCTCTGTCACTCTTTCATTGTTGTTGGTACTCATTTTCAAGGACTTTTAGATTACATCCAGTTTCCTTTGGCCTTAATGTCCTGCCATCATTAGTTTCCATGGTTATCCATAAATTGGTTCACCTGTTTGTACCCAGATTATCATGTGTGTATTTATACCCTTCAGTTCCTTTTGTTCATTGGTCTGGTGTTGACTGAGTTTTTTTTTAATATTCACTGTTACTTTATCATGCCGGGATATCTTTCATCGTCTCCTCATCTTCCTTTTTGGACTCTGCTCATTACAGAACACTGGACCCAAAGAATGAGAAGAAAAATAGAAATCGCTGCCATCAATGTGGCACCACGAAGCTGCCCTGGACTACGCGGAGGAGTTATTCTTATTTTCTAAGGTGGCCATGCTTGAAGGATTATGTGGAAGAGTTCACTGACATCTGCCACCGAGTAACGTGTGATGACTCTCATGGAAGGTTTTTGGTGTGGGCTGCACGAGGACATTTACCTCATCATGCCCAGAGGGGATCCCTGTTGAAGTCTAGCAGAGTACATCAACTTTGCGGGTCCTACTTTGAGTTGGGAAAACGCTGAAGAGGAGAACAGTGCAACCATCCAGCCCCACCCAACATCCATCATCACATTGCCAATTCCAGAGCCCAGTCAGTGATCAAACACTCAAGCCTAGGACATCGTACCAGAGCCCAAGCCCCATAAAGAGTCTGACCATTATTGTATTGCCGTGGGACACCTGGTGGAGTATGAAGGTATGGAGAAAGACCCTGCCCATCAGGGCTCTGACTCTGCTGGCTCCCTACAGTCCCTCGACATCTCCCATTACCTCACTCAAGTGTGCGGATCTGCCTCGGGTCCTCCGGTCGTCAGCACCGTCTAGGCAAGAGGTTCCCATTGATCCGCCTTCAGCTTCTGGGCTATTCACTCCACCTCTGCCAGTCGACTCACCAGCTCAACATTGGCTCCTCCCTCCCTTGGCTTCACCTGGAACCGTCGTCCTTCCTCCTCCGCCGGGTTCCCTCGTCCCACCGCTTCCTCTTTGCCGCGGACTTCCGGGTCGTCAGCTACGCTTAGTTTCTCCACCCCTACGCTTCTCCTCTGTCCTCGGTCTCCACATCTTCACTGCAGTGGCCCTCCAGGACCGAGTTTGGACACCCCTGTCCTAAGCCATCGGAGTCGCTCAGCCATTTCAGCTCTCCATCTATGCCCTGATCTACTCTATCTCCATCCGTCATCACCATGGTCCCTTCAGCCAAGACTCCAGCATGGCTCTCCAGCATCAACTCACCCTGGCTACTCCTCTTATCCACCCCAACTTGGATCCTTCCGCCATCGGCTCCTCCCTGGATTCTGCCACCATCTGCACCTCCCTGGTTCCTCTCGTTCACTTTCTGTCCACTTTCATTGTGTTTGGTTCTCATTTTCAAGGACTTTTAGGGCGTTTTCACACCTGAAAGTCCGCACCAAGGTCCCAACCGAAGTTCATGTTTTGATACTTTTTATATATTCGGTTAGTTTTGGTTTGGTTTGACATTGCAATTATGTGAGCGGACTAAAGAACTTTACATGACGCACTTGCGTCCACTCGTCATCATCTATGTGGGCGACATCTGGACATTGATTGGTTTGTAAACGGACGTGCGTCTGACATCAGCGTCTTTGACAAGAGTGAAGGAACGGACGCATATCGTGGTTGCCACTATTGAACCGTGCGCATTGCTTAACTATTTTTTATTCGTTACGTTTAAAAGTGGACATTTCAAGCTTTATATACACATATTTCTCATGTTTGTGAGGCAAGTAGCCTGCTGAGTTTCGGTTTATTTGAGACGCGCTCCTGTTCATGTGTAAAGCATGTGATCGATCCCGCGATTATTGTCTGCTATAGATTATTTGCTTCTTATTTATTAAATCCAGGCAATTATCTGATTAAACGTTGATTAAAATTAAGATACAATTTATACAAAACGAAATTCCCATTAAAGAAATGCTTTCTAAGCAAAATCATACAAAATTTCGTTCAAAATTATTTCTGACTTTCTGTCTTCTGACATATTGCACATATTTTCACTTTTCATAATCAATGTAGCCTAGATTGAATTTAAAAATAACGTTATAATATTTAAACATAAACTTCCTGTAAATGGTCTGAAAGTCCGAACCATACAGAAAATGCTTTCAGACTAGAAACGAACCGAACCTTTGTTCAGTTTGATCCGGACCGAGACTACCTCTTTTCGTCGGACCAAATTTCGTCTGTTTGGTCCGGACCGTGGTACGGGGGAGGTTTCACACCTGCAATTTTGATTCGGACCAAACTGAAACGTCCGAAAATCCGGACCAAACAAGGTAGGTGTGAAAACGCCCTTAGTTCACATCCTGCTTCCTTTGCCCTTAGTTTCCCGGCATCATTAATTTCCATGGTTATTCATTAATTAGTTCACCTGTTTGCATTCAGATTGTTATCATGTGTGTATTTACCCCCTGTAGTTCCTTTTGATCTTTGCTCTGGTGTTGACTGCATTTTAATGCTCACTGTTATGTTGCTTTATCGTGCCGGGATATCTGCTTTTTGTTTATTTTGATTAAAGTACTTTATTTGTACTTTTATCGTCTCCTCATCTTCCTCTTTGGCTCGTTACACTAACATGATAAACCACACAGGAGCGTGAAATAAAAGGGCAGAGCTTCGTTAAATATGTGGCGACTTCCTCTTTCAGTTCAAAATAAAATCCATATGCAAGTTTATTTTGGCATATTTGTTTACTACAACCCCAAATCAGAAAAAGTTTGGACAGTATGGAAAAAAAAAAAGAATTGACTTTTAAAAGACTTGTATTTCATTGCAGACAATATGAACACAAAATATTTCATGTTTTGTCTGGTCAACTTCATGTCATTTGTAAATATGCATCCTTTCCTGTCATTCAGACCTGCAACACATTTCAAAAAAAGTTGGGACAGTAAAGCATTTACCACTTTGTAATGTTGCCATTCCTTTTCACAACACTTAAAAGACGTTTAGGGACTGAAGACACCAAGTGATGAAGTGTTTCAGGTGTAATTTTGTCCCATTCTTCCTGCAAACAAGTCTTAAGGTGGGCAACAGTACGGGGTCTTCGTTGTCACATTTTGCGCTTCAAAATGCGCCCCACATTCTCTATTGGAGACAGGTCGGGACTGCAGGCAGGCCAGTCAAGTACCCGTACCCTCTTCCTCCACAGCCAGGACTTTGTAATGTGTGCAGAATGTGGTTTTGCATTGTCTTGTTGAAATATGCATGGACGTCCCTGGAAAAGATGTCTTCTTGAAGGCAGCATATTATGCTCCAAAATCTCTATGTACTTTTCAGCATTAATGGTGCCTTCAAAGAAGTGCAAGTTACCTTTGCCAAGGGCACTGACACAATCCCATACCATGACAGACCCTGGCTTTTGGACTTGTTGCTGGTAACAGTCTGGATGATCCTTTTCTTCTTTGGTCCGGAGCACACGGCGTCCACTCCTCCCAAAAAATACCTGAAATACTGATTCATCTGACCACAGTACACGTTTCCACTGTGTGATGGTCCATCCCAGATGCCTCAGAGCCCAGAGAAGTCGACGGCGCTTCTGGACACTGTTAACATAGGGCTTCCTTTTGGCACAGTACAGTTTTAACTAGCATTTGTGGATGTAACTACGTATTGTGGTACTTGACAAAGGTTTGCCAAAGTAGTCCTGAGCCCATGTGGTGATATCGCTTAGATGAATGACGATTCTTGATGCAGTGCCGCCTGAGGGATCGGAGATCACGGTTGTTCAGCTTAGGCTTGCGCCCTTGTCCTTTACGCACTGAAATTCCTCCAGATTCCTTGAATCCTTTAATTATGGTATGCACTGTTGAATGTGAAATATCCAAATCTCTTCCTATCTTTCTTTGAGGAACATTGTTTTTAAACATTTCAATAATTTTCTCACGTATTTGTTGGCAAACTGGCGATCCTCGGCCCATCTTTGCTCCTAAAGGATTAGACCTTTCTTGGATGCTGCTTTTGTACCAAATCATAATTACAATTACCTGTTGACATCACCTGTTTCAATTCACATCATTATTTAACCATTTTACCTCATTACTAGCCCTAAATTGCTACTGTCCCAACTTTTTTTGAAATGTGTTGCAGGTCTGAATGACAGGAAAGGATGCATATTTACAAATGACATGAAGTTGACCAGACAAAACATGAAATATTTTGTGTTCATATTGTTTGCAATGAAATACACGTCAAAGTAAATTTAGCAATCACTTCTTTTTTTTTCTTTTTTTTGCGTTTTCCATACTGTCCCAACTTTTCTGATTTGGGGTTGTATAATGTTTACTCACAATGTTCTCTCTCTCTCCAACATGATAAACCACACTGGTAAATGAAATAAAAGGGTACCGCCTTCCCCTTTCAGTTCAGTTTGTTGGACATAATATTCTGGACATAATATTTTAAAAAATAAAGTGTATGGCTACTGTGGTACCTAATGCGACAAGTATTATTCAAACTGGATTTATTATCTGGGTGAGCAGACTTGCTAAGGTTAAATAAATTAATAAAATAAAATAAAAACAATTACAAAAATGTAAGGTAACGATTTTGACAATTTTTGTAATTTTTTATACATTTTTGCATAATACTGAATCTGTAAAATGTAGATGGCTAATTTAAAAAAAACATTATTTTAATCTGAAATAATGGAATGGTTACACTCAAGCTATCCTATCAAAATAAAGGCAACAATAAATCTTGAAAAAAAAAGGAATGTTATACTAATGGAATGCTAAATGCTTAGTACTTAAAGCAATGAATGAAAATTGTTCTAATAGTTTCATGTTCTTTAGTTCTTTTAAAACAAGAAGAATCACTTGACAAAGCATTTTAGAACTCTTGTGTATGGAGTCCTGGTCTGAATTCTGAATTCCGTGATGCAGCCTGAATCATAATCACACCGTGTTTGTTCGTTGGCCAGAGGAGAATAGCCCCCCCCCCGACTGAGCCTGGTTTCTCTCCAATTGGTCACCTGATGGGCTCCTTGCCACTGTCGCCTTGCTTAGTTGGGGGCACTTAATATTCAACAATATTATTGATCTGAGTTTGTACTGAAGCTGTTGCATGAGAACTGAACTGAGCTGGACAATGACATCATTTTTTGCAGAACTGCTTTATGAAATGAACTAATTTAATAATTGATGATCTTTCCAATGGAACTGAATCAACACTAATTTGACTTCAGCTGAACAACAGCCGAAATGCACAATTTCCCTGTTATCGCTGTAAAACTGCTTTGAAACAATCTGTATTGTATAAAGCGCTATATAAACATGACTTTACTAGAGTGTCCTTAGTTAATCCATTCTATTGGCATACTGACATATACATATACTGTAAATAACCATGAGTGTAATTACAGGCTGTTACTTGCTGTTCTTTTTACTGGATTCCATTTGTTACTAAGCACAGTTTTTCTGAACAATAACTGATGAAATTCAACAGTCGAGTAACAAATATGCCAAATTAATATATATATATAATATATATATATATATATATATATATATATATATATATATATATATATATATATATATATATATATATATATATATATATATATATATATATATCACAATTATCAAGATTTATTTCCGCACTATAATTTAAGCATTTAATTAAAGTAACAGCGATCAGTCTCCTATGCCATGGACCATAAGCAACACGCTTATAGATGCTGCCCCCATGTGGCCTTTAAACTGATGCGCAGAAACACTGCACTAAAACAGGGCCCTTGTTTGTTCAATTACTAATAGAGCATTATCATTTGTCAAATTACCAAAAAGCTATTCAAACCACATCACACTCCAATGACACTATGCACTTGATTTGACATGCTTGTTTTTTTGCTGATATAGTTTTCAATTGTCCCTATCCCCAACTCGTACACAAACTGAGCATATGGAGAGCAAAATCGACAGAATACAGCTGTCAGTCATTGAGGTAAGTCACACGTACGTTTCACAGAATCGCAAATTAGGTTACCAACAATATGTCCCCGGCCCTGCATGTTAATTCTGGAACGTGCTGGGTTAGAGCAGGCCAAACAAACGTTCATTGTAATCCACAATGCATGTGTGTCAGTCAGTCAAAAAGACTCCACCCTCAATGTTATCGCCCCACAAAGCTCTGCAGAAAAAAAAACATGCTGGAAAAGACCAGCTGCCAAAACACTCTGCAATCTCTCAAATCTGCCACCAATGTTCAAATCTCAAGAGCCATGTACTAGCGATGTACTCTTGGCCCCTGTTCAGTGCACTAAGGACTTTGAAACGTGACAGGCAGTAAACTGATGTCTGGAGAATGATATATATAAGCTTTTACTTGGATTTGTAATAATACTAATTGGCTCAATGGCTCATTTTCATTCAGAACAGACTGCAATGATGCAGTAGTCTTTTGGTTTGAGCCCCACACTGCATGCATTCGGAAAGCAAAGCATAAAACAGACCTAATTATTCCTATTAACAATGATAATAATGCATCTTTTTATTTTAAAGCAATGAATTCTTGCATTAAAAGGACCACAATGCTAAAATAAAATAAAATATATATAGGTATATTGCTTGGGAAAACTTTTCATGATTATATTATAGCTTCTGTGGATTTGAATTGTATATAATAATATTCGCAATACTTTTATTAACAATATCAATTCAAAGGGACCTTCATGATTTTTGCCGTTTAATTTGTGCATAGTTTGAAGAAATGTTAAAAAATGCTTTTATTTATTTAAAAATTTGTAATGAAATTGAATCACCAAAATGTGTTGGTGTCAGAGTACTTCAAAAAATAGATATAATATTTAAAGATAAACCTTAAATAAATATAACTATACAGTCTTTACCTGCTATATGACAATATCATATCATATTTTACTTAAATGTAGGAAGTCATTAATAAAAAGGTAAATAGGCCTACTTTAACCGGGAGAACATGACCTCAACAGGTGAGACAGAGCTGTCAATGAGCTTACAAAGTAAGAGCGCTTTAAACAGTCAGGTGATGGGATAAATAACCACTAACATGGGAGGTTCTCTCGCAAAGATCTATGCAGATCTGGATAAGATTAATTGCAGCCGCATGACAGTTTATCTCAGAATAACAGTTGACCCTAGACTAGTCATCACCTCCGCCAACTGGAAGGAAACAGAACATCACCCTGGTAACCCATCTGTTTACACAGCGAAAATAACAGGTCACTTACAAGAGAGCGTCACCAAAACGGCCCGGGACAGGTGGAAGATAACTGATGCTGGCCGATCAAAACATGACTTAATTATTATAATTATGTATATAAATTATATTATATCGAATAATTTACACATAAAGTAGCCTAACATCAAAATATCCCACGGTGGGCAAAATAGCACCTAAGAAAACACACGCATAAACAGTTCCAATATATGTCGCCCATGTCGGGAGATTATGTCATGCTTACCCCCCTCGCTGTGGATCTTCTTCGACCGTCTGTTGAAATACATTCTGCACGCATGTATGGAGCTTCCAGCAACGGGAGCGAGATGATGGCATACTCGCGCATCAGCGGGGGTATGCGGGCCACAGGCGCAGGGATGCGGTGTTTGATGGAAGCAACATAGTTTCTGATGATGGGTCACCCTCAGCCGCGCGCAGTTGGCCGGGCACGCGCTCCTGCTAACCTGCTGATCCGTCGCATTATTGCTCGTGCGAATGCACAGGCGAATCCGCGCGCGCTCCGTCATCAGACCCCGCCTGTCTCAACTGGACACTTAAGGCTGTCCAATGCCTTCTCAGGTCTTATATATGCCTATGTAAATTGTCGTTTATATTAATGAACTATTTCATTATTAGCATTTTTTACCTTTGGCACCGCACTGCTTCAGGTTTAAGGTGGCCTTATGAATGAATAAATATTGAAATATGTTTTTTAACATTTCTGTCTTAAAAATTAATATACATTAGCATTGAAAAGTCTCCTGCTCAACATGGCAGCATTTATTTGATGAAAAAGGAACAGTTTTCTATTTTAATAATTCAAAATGTAATTTAATTATGGCAAAGCTGTTTTTTTCATCAGCATCATTATTCCAGTCTTCAGTGTCACGTGGTTCTTTAGAAATCATTCTAATATGTTGATTTCGTGCACGAGAAACATGATTGTTTTTGTGAATATATCGTGAAAAAAATTAAAAATAATAATAATAATAATTCACACTAAAAACCTGCTTTGATTGAAAACGCATTTAAAAGTACACTGCCCAACATTAGGGAGCATTTACATGGAGGACTATATTTCTGGATTTTTATGAATGGAAAGTTCAAAAGAACATCATTAATTTGAAATCTTTTGTAACATTGTGAAAGTCTTTGCTGTCTCTTTTGATCAATTAAATGCATCTTTGCTGAATAAAAATATGAATACAAAAACTGCTCAAAAACCATATTTGTTTCCTAGGAATAACAAAGCATGTCTATGATTTAATTGTTAGAGGGCAGAGAAGAAAAAAATCAATGTGTTTTATTTTATTACATAGTAACAGAATACATATTCTTCTGTTTCAGCATCACATTATAACATAATACATAGTCATAGCTTGATGATGTCATCATTAAATATCTAAACTTCATGGCCAAAGATCCTCCACGCGCAGCTACACAACAGCTTAAAACCCATTCTGTTCCATTCAGCAATATCCACGCACACTTACATTTCACACTTCTTACATAACATACACACATCCTCGCAACATACAGACAAAATAAAGGGATATTTTAGGATGCAAGAAAACAATAACATCAAGGACAGGTGTTGAATATCAGATTCTGTCATTGTTTTAATCGAGATCCTGAAACATAAGCAGACATCTATTGTACATTGAGGAAAAGTGTACCTTGGAAAGACGCAAGATACCACTACATTCATGTTCTTTCATTCAGAAGTCCTACTTCACGCTCTGCTTCACATGGGGAACGAGCAACACTGCATGAAGGGTACAAAATGGTGACTCAGAGCAAACAGGGCTTTCAGACAAGGCCATAAGTGAAACCATTGTATGCTAAAATACTGAGGGATGGTAAACAGGGCAGAACGTGTGTGCGCGATACGGAGCATGTGATGATAAAACTAAACGTGAGGGTAAAAGTAGGAAAACCACAAAAACACATGTATTGAACCACCATTCAAGAGCTTTCATTGCCTCCTCCTTCTGTATCATTGCATCACCCTGGAAGAAGTCTGACCTATGACAAGCTTGAATGTACTGCCCTATAGTGCAGCGGCAGACAAGTGCTTTCAAGTGATAATCAATTTCAGCTTTTCATTAAAACATTGTGAACTATGTGCAGGGCGTTGACGGGGTTTATACTCAGGTATAAATCAAGCATGCACTTACTAGCTCATACAATATAATCCAGCTCTCCAAAACTGTTGTTCAAATGCAAATGGCTTGTTCTCATTAGAAATGTAATGACACTCAACTTGGAAAGCATATTCAGTCCGTAGGGAAAATAAAGACCACGCTTAAAAAAATTTGTTCTGTAGTGTTTATGGAGATGCTCATTGCCATTTCCCGCAATATAAAGATGTAGATGCAGCTTTTGGAATTTAAGTGACAAATTCATCTACGAACAGATGCATCATTCATATCCCATAACTATTCTTATCGACCCCATCAAAAAAAATAAAAATAATAATAATAATAATAATTCACACTAAAAACCTGCTTTGATTGAAAACGCATTTAAAAGTACACTGCCCAACATTAGGGAGCATTTACATGGAGGACTCATAGAGCTTCAAAACCGGTGGATTTCTCAGTAAGCGCTTAAAAGTAAAGGTTCCTTTCGAAAATGCAAATTAAACAGCGTACGGTTCTTTCTACAATGTCTTACTGTTAAAACCGAAAACACAGACATTCATATATTTACATGTCCTTAAAGAGTTAAGAGGTCTATCCATTTTTTGAAGCCACCAAACGTAACATTTGTGAGACAAGGTGCAGTCACATTTAGCGAAATTTCATGGGGAAAAAACAGGTCCATTGTAAATAGTGTAGCGATGTATGAAGCACCACTGAAACAGAAGTCACTTTCAAACCAAGCAGCTTTCTGTTGGTCAACGTAGTAAATGCATGAGTGACCAACTTGCGTCATCCAATCAGCAATCTTTTACCCTCACGAAATTGGCTTTGCCCATGAAAATTTACTGAACAATGTTGAATGTGAATGCACCTTTAGCTGAAGTTAATATTCCTAACTCTGAGTTTGAGTCAAGCCGTCTGTTAATATGTCCACAAAGCATAATGGAGAATGGAAGAAGAGGAAAAAATAAAAACAAAAGGAGTCTAAAAAAATAAAGCTTTGTTAAATCTCTGCATTATAGTCTTTTTCTGCTTTTGGTTCTACCTTTAGCTTGAATAAAATGGATCTCAGAGAATGAAAACATTGAAGCACTATGTACAGGTTCCACCAAAGGTGGAACTAAAGTCACTCGTTCAGTCCATTGATTGATAGCTACAGCCTGACATCATTCCTGATGGCTAGACAGAATAGGCTGCCTGCAGATGGGACAGGTGTTGTTTTCGGATAGCCAGCGGTCGATGCAGTGGATGTGGAACTCGTGGGCACAGGGCAAGCGGCGCAGCTTGTTGCCCTGAGCGTACTCGTTGATGCAGACACTGCAAGCGCGACCCTGCTCGCCCTCCATGTTGACCTGACCGTAAGTGCGTGTGACCAAATTATCAATCTGTTCTTTGGTGAGGCCCCGTGGGTGCTCCTCGTCTTCGTCTTCATTGAGAAGGAAAAAGTGCGCCAGCCTTAGTATGGGCAATGTGCCGTTTTCCACCAGGTTGTTAGTGTCCCTGCTGCTAGGTCGTCCCTCCGGCCCAGTCCTGCTCACCCGCACTTGTCCTTCCTCCTCACCCTCCACTAAACCTTCTTGTGCCGATTCCACTCCGCCGTGGGCCTCACCGCCCTCTGCGCTACCGACACGGTATGCCTGGGCTCCGGCAGAAGGAGTGGAGTCCTGGTTGGGTGCCACAGTCTCTGAGTCCGCTTCCGTCTCCATGAGGGAGCTAAGCTCACCGAAGCCAGTCATGATCTGACGCAGGATAGATCGCAGCGCCATGGAGCTGGGCTCACCAAGGCCCGTCTCCGAAATGCGACGTAGCGGGATGCGTATAGTGCTGACGTAAGTGCGGATTCCCGCACGCTCAGAGCGTGAGATGGTACGGCGGAAGCCGCCACTGTCGCTCTCAAACGTGACTGTGTTTTCAGCGGCCCGTGCACGAGAGCGAGTGCGGCTGGCGATGCTGTCCCTGTCCCGGTTCTCGCCTGGTCTGATGCGCCGCACCTGGAGGTCCAGCATGATCGTGGGGTGGCGACGCACACCTCCAGCACCTGACACGGGAGTCTCCCCCTCTTCCTCACCTGCCTCCGGTGGATCCGTAGGAGCTGCCGGCTCTACGGCAGCCTCACCCATCTCCATAGCAACAGCCGTAGTTCCAGTGGACTCCACTGGGGCAGCGGTGCTGCTGCTATGGGTAGGGCTAACGCTGGAGGCTGGGTTTCTGTCCAGGGGGGACCGGCTACGTCTCGAAGAGCGAGACAAAGCCCCACCTGCTCCTGCTGCCCGGCGCATACGGCCACGTGAACGAGTCCTGCTGTTTCGTGTCTCACGGGCAGCTGGCGCCACCTGGGGACTGGTCTGAGGCAGAGCGGTGGGGCAGTCCGGGACTTCATTTCCATTCTGCCCCTCCTCTGCGTTATCCGAGGAGGTTGTGACCTGTATTTGACCCCTTACAGCACTACCATCCTGCTCTTGAGACTGAAAAGCGAGTGGGGCCTGTGGTGGAGGAGAGCTTGGCAAAGAAGGCAAGTTCCTCCTCAAAGATGTGGGAGGAGCCTGTGAGGTCAGAGGTGGCGTTACAGGCGGAGCCGTGCTACTGCGTGTGCGGCGCACTGCGGCCCTCCTTCCCAAGGTGGGCCTGACCGTAGAGTACGGCGTGGGGTGTTGAAGTGTGTAAGGTGCAGACCTTGTGGGGTTGTAAGGGGTCGTGGGTGCAGAGGCAGTTGACACTGGGGGGGGAGGGGGAGGGGGAGGAGGAGGAGGAGGAGGTGGCGGCATTGGGAGTTCAGTCGGGTCAGGGGTATCGCTGTGTTCTCCAGGCTCAGGTTGCTCGTGGTTGATGTTGATCTCCAGACTGAAGCGGAACTCGCCGCTGTTGGGGTTGGTGCGGCTGACCGCGCGCCAAGTTTGGTTTCCGCTCTGCCCGCTACGCGTGGCATTTCCTGTGCGCCGAAATGTGTTCAACCACTCTAGCAGGGAGTCTCCATTAGATGTCTCCGCACCTGGCTCGACTGCACCTGGAAAATAACGATTTCTTTATCAATATTGTATATTATAAATTTCACATGAATATTGATGAATACAAGGGTAATTAATAAAACAATTCACATTCATTTGGTTTGTTTTTACTAATTTGATTTGACCCCATGACAAGATTCACAGATGTATCACGATTCTGAATCAATTAAAACAAATCTAAATTTTAATTCTGATTAATTCTGATTATTAAAAAGCATACAGACAAAACATTGCAAATAAACGTGACAAAATTTTTACAGCCAGTGACAAAAAAAAGATCTAGATAAGTGTGGGTCAGTATGATGTTTTTTTTAAGAAACTGATACTTTTATTTGGCAAGGATGCATGAAATTGTTTAAAAGTGACAGTAAAAGACATTTATAATGTTACAAATATTTTTACTTCAAATAAATGTAATTTTCAACTTTATATTCAAGAATCCTGAAAAAAAATCGTTTCCACAAAAATATTAAGCATATTAGTGGAATGATTTATGAATGATCATTCATGTGACACTAAAGAATGGGGTAATGGCAGATTCAGCTTTGCCATTAAGAATAAAAGCACATTGTAAAATAGAAAAGTTCTTGTAAATTGTAATAATATTTTACAATAGTACTGTTTATACTGTATTTTTGATCAAACAAATACAGCCTTGGTGAGCAAAAAACTTGTTTTTTTTGTTTTTTTTAACTTACATTTGGCTAAAATTATGGCTGCATAATGCTGTATATCTTCACACAACCCAAAGATTTATAGCCCTACACTGTTGCTAAAAATGCAGATGCATCCTGAATTGTTTTGTAATTGCATTGTGACTCTGCCTGAGGCTTTTCTTTCATACAAAACCAGCTGATTATTCAAATTAAAATGATTAGTACAGCTGAGCAATGGAATTCAAAAGCATTTCTCTGTGTCCTTACCGCTACTGCCCTCTGCCTCACTGCTCTGTGGGCGGGGTTCAGGGCGTGGCTGAGATGACACTCGCTCTTTTGCACCATCCAGACGCTGCCTCAACTCCTCTGCTGTGACTTCACCTGTATAAAACAAAGACACACCTTATGTAAGTTTCATATCTATTGTTCATTTGAGTAAAAGGCTAAGTGTGGGAATTTTTACTCATGCTTTAAATTTTTTTTTCCCTTTGTACGGGTAAGGAACATTGTATATATATATGCAACAAAGACATTGTAGGCCTACTTAATAAAATACATTAAGACATGTTTATTGGACTATGTGCCATAAACAAGGTGTGCATCTTTGCATACGACTGGATTTGGTATGTTCTTACCAGGTGTTCCCAGAAGATTACTGTCTCTCATTAGCCTGTACTCCTCCTCACTCAGTTCATTAATGAAGTGATAGTATGCCTCCTCCCGTCGAAGCCGCTCCGCTTGACGATGACGTTCGTCTCGGCCGCCGGGAGGGTCCATCACCACAGAAACCGCTGCTCAAATATTGCAAAGACGAAAAAGGAATCACAATTACTCTAAAATAAGTCAATTACATGCTGCCCTGGTTATGGCTTTATCTCTGTTCAGTTCCACGGTGTAGATTACAATTGCAATTTTTCTTATAAACATCAACCTAATATCCCAGTAGAATGCATAATCTCTTATTAGACTTTATGCAACATTAATATCTATGTTTAAAAGGTAACATGTAAAATAGTTGGCCCTGTAACTGGTCACCATTTGTTTAAAGTGTTTCCATTTGAATCACATTTGATTAATTTCACTTTAAGAACAATCCCATGTAGTCTCTCAATATAAAGCATTACAGTTGCTTGCATAATAATTCTAAACAAATTAGCAAAATGCTGTTTAAAAGGGATTTCGATGGAGAATATTATTAATCACATTGCCGGACATGTTCACTTAAAGTGTCAACAACTCATTTTCAATAAAAACATGAAGACAGCAATATAAATGCATCATTTTAGATTCTGCTAATTATCAGTTTACCCTTATGAAATCATGGTCAATAATAATAATAAAAGCTCAGTATCAAATCCATGATACTGAGAAAGCAAGAAAATGTACTTTCAAAAAATCGTAGATTTATATAAGAGTCAGAGGCATAAACATAAACTGTATAAAACAGCCACCATTAGGAGACAGCACGACAAAATGAACGCCTCAGAAAGGCAATCCGTAAATCCTTCATGTGAAAGCAAAACAGCTTTGACATGTTGAAAGCAAACCGAAGGCCACGTGACGTTAACAATAGCGTCAAATAAATTCATATAAATAACACCCCAGTCATTTCAAACAGTATTGCTGCTCTGTTATAATACAGTAGGCCACAGACAGCACCGCAGAACAAGCCAAGCACCAAAACTGACGCTGTCAGCCTCACAACCAATCAGCGTCCGAGAAGCGATGACTGACAGCCAGACTGCCCACTCAGCAGCGCTCTGAGGAGGGACATGACAAAGAAAAAGTCGGGCTCCATGTCAGCTAGCAACCTATCCCAGAGACAATAAAAAGCCTAGGCTAACACTCCACACAGTGTGAAATTCACATCTGAAATTTGTCATTAAACTGTCACCATCGTCTGTGATCGGGCAAACGCAAGTCATGCGGCAGAGCGAGCTGTCATTTTAAATGCGCAACACCTTTGATGGTGTCGACAGATTGCTGACAGGCTAACTGTGGGCCAATGAAAGGTTTAGATCATTATTTTGACAAGACAAGGAAAAATGTCACTGACGCAAGAATGAAACAAAATATGTCATATAATAACACAGTCCTGAATGAGAACAAAATAAAGAAACGAAGCGAGTAATAGATATGTAAGTACCTGAAACAGCAGCTGTAATATGGACGAGTTCTCTTTCCTCTCCGCTCTGATTACAATGTAGCCAAGATGGGACCAACGGAGCTACACAAACAACTGCCCGGACAACTACCATGTGCGCAAAACCAGTTCCCACAGTGATACATACATAACAATGTAATACACTTATTAATAACATTGGTTTATCAAAAAATATTTTTGTAAAATTGTATTTCAACCCTTAAGGTAGGTGAAAAAAAGGAATGTCCCAAAAATACTCTAAAATAAAATTCTCTAATAATAATAAATTCAATATACAGCAATTGATTTATATAGTTTATATATTTATATATAAACCATACATATACCATATATATGGTATACAGGTTTAATAAAGGCATAAAACAATTATTTACAATAACAGTGGGAAGATGGTTGTTTTTGACATATTTATCTATCCGAACAACAGCAAATATTCCATACAAAATAAAAAGCAACTTTAATAGTGTAGCATTTTGTATGAATGTAAATGTAAAATATAATTAAATATTGTTAATAAATGTAAGATTGGTAGTTAAGATAATATTTGTGTTATTTTGTTTATTATTACACTCTATCATAATACTAGGTCTAATTTGTATTGTTTGCATAGTTTAACCTGACATACTTTGTATACGTGTTGATAATTATATATTGCTAATTAACATGTATCTATGTATTTTATCTTAATATGCAAAACAAAAAATAAAGTGTACGCATGAAAAACAGAAAAACAAAGACGCTCTTTAGCAAAGGGTTAAAATCCACGTGGTGCGCCACAAAGCCCATTCCTCGCCGTCTGTGTGGTTGGTAGCGACATTCGCGACGTTTTGCGACATTGCCGTACGTGGACGCTCAACTCTCCCGGGTGAGATACCGGCTGAGCGGCGCAGTTGCACAGAAATATCAAAGAAAGCGACTGGCAGTCCAATAACACTCTGCACTTTTTGGCAGATCAAAAGCACACGGTTATTCATACGTCGTTTCAGCTGCCCGTAATCGCGCGCGGTAAATGTGGACTCTTTAGTTGAGCTGAAAGCGACGCGAGGGAAGGCAACTAATTGTCTAAAAGGGGCTTGAAGTAAGTTGCCTCCCCAGCGGCGCTTTAAAGGGAAGCCACAGCCCGGATCCCCAGAATAACGGTGAAAATGGACTATGATTTCAAAGTGAAGCTCACCGGGGAGAGAGAACGAGTCGAGGATCTCTTTGAGTACGAGGGATGTAAAGTTGGACGGGGGACATATGGCCATGTATACAAAGCAAAGAGGAAAGATGGGTGAGTTTGCAGGATGGACTTGTGCAGCGATATGAGGCCTGCGCTCCCGTCGCGTTCTGCTCTCACAAACTAAAACAGACCGTGTGTTATCCGCACTCGGCCCCGTGTTTTGGAGAGACGCGTCTCTTGTCTTCAAAGGGAGTGTGATATTCACAGCTCCGGTTCAGCCGAGGCTTATTTTCAGGGGATTGTGAATGTACGTCAGCAGGCAGGAGTGCTGTTGTGATTGACGAGCTTATGCAGTTGAGATGGGCACAGGTGCATTTGATGCAATATCATGCGTTGCTTTTTTTAATCTTCGTGATGAGGACAAATTATATGGACCTCCAGTTAAAACTACACTTTACTAAAGGCATGTTTACACAGCTGATAGGATAAGGCTGCTTCAAAAATCAGCTCTGGCCCTAGTATCAAAAGAGCCTCTGATACTGTTTTACATTCTATGTGAATAAAATGCAGCATCAAATCTAATCTAGTTTCCTTTGTCATGGCAGAGAATTCTAATTAATAGTTTCATATTTTATTTAGAATACCATGTTTCAATATTCATATTTTATATTTAATTTCTGAGCACCTATAAAAAAATAATTCTGCCATCGTTCCCTTGCGGAAGTATGTATTTACATACAGAGCGAATATCCAGCCTTCCTCATACTTGTGATGTAACTTGTCACCTCAGCTGCGTAAAGATGTCTTTCAATTTCATGTCGACACCTGAATCCATTGCTGATGGGATTGACGTCACTTTTGAGGTATTACCATGGAGATCAGGGTTCACTGCACAGGTTTAGAGGGTGATTTTTCAGTTGTCCGCAGGGTTTTTACTTCTCTTTTACTGCTTTTCTGCATTTGCACTGGTTGCATCAGTGACCGGTGTCGCTTAACAGTTTGATACAGCAGATGTTGAGGATTATGAAAGGTTGTTACAGCCTTGATAAGCCTTTCTTCATATTGGTTTGTGTTCAACAAAGCCCAACCGAGGCAAAAAGGACAGTGTGTATAGGAAAGCACCTATTATTCTCTACACTTGAATAGTGATGTATAAATGAATTGCATTTATTCATGCTTCCAGAAGAGGATAGGCGTAGAATATACACTTGCAAGAGAGATGGGAAAGGGAATTTTGGACCCACTTTATGTTAGGTGGCCTTAACTACTATGTACTAATATTTAAATTAATAATTTGATACAATGCACTTATTGTGTACATACATGTTTTTACATTGTACTTACATTTAAAAAAAATACCTGCATGTAATTACATCTGTAATTCATTACACTGTTGACACTTCCCTTACACCTAACCCTACCCTTAAACCTACCCATACCACCACACCTGTCCCTAACTTGACCTGTCTCCAATAAGTACATTGTACTTATTTTTTAATGTAAGTACATAGTAGTTAGTTGTACCACAGACAACACAACATTTCTAAAAACAAATTTCATGTGGGATAAAGATTTTAATAAATTATTAGATTGGTAAAATTTTTAGACATCCTTTTTGATTATTAAAATTTAGACCATTACAACACAATCTAGAATTTAAACGGAAAACTATTTGGGAAAAATAAAATATGGCTGTAAAATCGATTAATCACATCTAACATAAAAGTCTGTGTTTACATGTGTATGTATGTTATTATATTTATATTTTATAAATATTTCTGTGTGTGTATCTGTACACACACACACACACACATACATATATATGAGATTGTGTATTACCCTAACTTGACCTGTCTCCAATAAGAACACAATAAGTACATTGTACTTATTTTTTAATGTAAGTACATAGTAGTTAAGGCTACCTAATATAAAGTGGGACTGAATTTTAAACCGGGACAGGAGGTCTTTTTTTAATTGAAGTCTGTTGTGGGGGAAAAGGGAGTTGAAATTCTAACTTGCTGGAGGGATATATATTCGGCTAAATTTGCTCACACCGGGGGACAAAAACACAGGGATTTGTCTGTGCTGTTCATCCAAAGCAAGACAAATGATTCTCTTCAAACACGATGATCTAAAGCTGAAAATAACAGAATGACAAATGTAACCTTTCTAAGATTAGTATTATATTAGTTTTGTTTTTATAAATTTGTCAAGTCATTTATCATGCTCTCTAAAAGACTGTGCCACACCCATGCTAGTCTTTATTTCATTTCGAAGGTCCTTTTCATGATGTGAAAAATGCCAGTCATAAAAATGGAATTCACTGTATTTAATGTTGAATGTCACGGAATTTGGATTAATAAATCAGCGATTTATACTCCGTCAAATCTCTGGATATTAAACCACAAAAAAGACTGCTGTTTTAACACGAAGTGTGCATGTTCTGCATCCATGTGAATGAGCGGCACAGATGATCGTCAGATACGCCAAAATAGATATTTGGTTTAACTTGTCTCGAAGAAACTGACATTGAGAAATATATTACTGTTGTACAGTAGAATGTACTTCTCAAAGTAATAGTTTATTAAAACATTTGTTTTAAAGAATATCACACAGTTTTGGCCATGTTTTAAATGCAACCGTAAACTTCTGATGTGCAGTGCTTTCTTTGCCAAAAAACGATTAAACACATTTTTCACATTTAATATGATTACATCTTAAAATATGAATTAAATTTACAATTGTATGCATTCATTTGATTACCACAGACAACACAACATTTCTAAAAACAAATTTCATGTGGGATAAAGATTTTAATAAATTATTAGATTGGTAAAATTTTTAGACATCCTTTTTGATTATTAAAATTTAGACCATTACAACACAATCTAGAATTCAAACGGAGAACTATTTGGGAAAAATAAAATATGGCTGTAAAATCGATTAATCACATCTAACATAAAAGTCTGTGTTTACATGTGTATGTATGTTATTATATTTATATTTTATAAATATTTCTGTGTGTGTATCTGTACACACACACACACACACACATACATATATATGAGATGTATATATATCTGTGTGTATATATACACAGACATGTGCACGCGCACACACACACACATACACACACAGAGAAATCTATATAATGAATAATAATATATATATATATATATACACACACACGTATTTTGTGTAAACAGACTTTTATGTTAGATGTGACTAATCAAATTTACAGCCATATTTCATAAGGCACTACATTTCTAATGGCAGCTGCAGTGTGTGAATTGAAACCATTAATAACTACTTTTTGGCTGGCTATCACTAGACCAAGCTCAATTTAAGATTGAACATTGGTCTGGGGAGTCTGCTATGTATTTTCTACTGCACAAGAGGCGTGATAAACGAGCATAAATTAAATGACTCTGTACGCAGTTGGATAGTCCTTCAACCAATCAGACCACAAGAGGCGTGATCAACGGGCAACGACCCATCGCTTCTCTATCCGTCATCGTGTTAAACCCGCCAATAGAGCGCCAGGTGGATAAGCCAGTCTGTGATTGGTTCCCGCAAAAGTGTAACAGAAGCAGTAGAAATGAATGTACAGGTTTCCAGACTGAGTTGCAGGGCGAAATCAAGTCGCAGGCAGATCAGGCTGGGTTTACCCAGTCTAACCTACTCTTGAAATGGAAAAAAAAAAAACTCCATGATTTCAAGAGTTTTGCATTTATTGATTAAAAATTATAGCTGCAATGTCAGGGAATAAGAAAAGACCTAAACGACTATTCTATATTAACTTCTATTGGTGTTTTTTGGTGGGAAAACTTGACAGAAAATAACCCTCACTGTCTGCAGGGCATCGCTAGTTATATTAAGGCATATGAAATAGCATTCCTCCCAATTTGCACAATTTTTATTGCATTTACTGCCATCACGAGAGATTTGATTTTGTGATAATTGTAATTTGGTTCCTGCACAACAATATTTTGTTCACACCAGTTGCGAGCTATCTTGGCGGAGGAACAATGGATCTGCTGATGAGTTAAGTTGGTTCTGAAGCGCCGGAATTTAAGTGAGACCCGTCAGACAGGCCCAAAGCTGGGCTATTAAAGTCCAGACTGCCTGGCGGCCAGAATCTCACTTGTGTTTAAAGATGTTTTTGTTCACCATAGAAGCTGGTTGTTTATGACTGGTTTACAGCTAATTTGTTCTCCAGAAAATGGACAGGGCGTTCTGAGATTTTATTGGCTGTACTATTTCAACATTACCTTCTATGCCCCACATTAGCTGCCAGGAGACTTTTGAATTTTTGAGGGTGTGCTAATATTGAAAGAGTCAAAATCTTGATTGAATTCTGCTCTGTCTTTCCCAATGGATTCTTTCTCTCTATATGGGGTTAAATATGATATGTAGGTATAGATTTAGGGAAATGTAATGCACTGAAGAGTAATTGCTGTTGCTGATATGTCTATTTGCAGGAAGGATGATAAAGATTATGCTCTGAAGCAGATTGAAGGCACAGGGATCTCTATGTCCGCCTGCAGAGAGATAGCAGTAAGTACATCAAGCTTTGAATGTGTTCCTGTCAAGAGGATCTTCTTCAAGTGTTCTGGCACATGCCATCTTGGTGAAATAAGTTCCTAGAAATACATTTGCAGCATGTGGATATTTTAGAGTGCTAAACTGTGAGTAGTTCTATGAATTTGTAAGTGTGATATAAGTGCTTTTTAGAGATTTAGTGTGTCATTTGTCAATGTTAAAATCTGTCATAATGTGCAGTAAAGTGAGAGTTCATTTTAATAATGAAAATTGTCATTTTTGATTCACTCATGTTGTTTCAGTATAATGAAAGTGAATGAGAACAAGGGCTGTCAAGCTCCAAAGTAAATAAAAAAAATACCAATATAATATCAGAAACGGGGTCCTTACAAATTATCATGTGACAACTTTGTGTGAGAAACAGGCTGAAAATGAATCTCCCCTTGACATGCTATAACTAGTTTTTTCAGATTAATGAATGAATCATTCTTTTGGGTCTGCTCTTATCATCGAATCAGGTGATCCAGTTCACAAAACTGAATGATTTGTTTGCCACTGATCCATTTTTTCAACGATTAACTGTCTATTGAAGGTGAAGATTATTTGTAGCTTTTATGCAAATTTTGGTTCGTTTTACACACAGAGCTGTCATGTTTTCATAAGATTTGATATATTGCACATTGATCTTAGTCATGAAAACTGAATTGCCTGGAAAAGATCGTCCAGCACTTTATTTAAAATCTCGCCTTTTGCGTACCCTGGTAATACATGTTTGAAACTACATGAGCATGAATAAACGACAGAATTTTCATTTTTTTTTTATTCAAACTATCGTTTTAACACGCATACTTCAGGCTGAAGTGTTTTTGTGTACTTTGGGTTCTGTGGGTGCTCTGTAGATTTCTGTCTCAGCATGTGCGCCTGAATGTGTGTGTTCGTTCTTGTTTGCTCCCTGCAGCTGCTGCGTGAACTGAAGCACCCCAATGTGATCTCACTGCAGAAGGTTTTCCTGTCACATGCAGACCGCAAAGTGTGGCTTCTCTTTGACTACGCTGAGCATGACCTCTGGGTAACATACTGTCAGGCAATCATATGCACACACACAGAGAAATGTTTATATACAGTACATATCTTGTTGAGTGTCTGTGTGTCTTTGTAGCACATCATCAAGTTCCACAGAGCCTCCAAGGCCAATAAGAAGCCTCTTCAGCTGCCCCGTGGGATGGTAAAGTCATTGCTCTACCAGATCCTGGACGGCATCCACTATTTGCACGCCAACTGGGTCCTGCACAGAGACCTGGTGAGGTTCTGTGTGTGTTATTTTGAATAGTTAGTGTTCAAATAGAAGTAGCTAGTTTGCCGTGTTTATCATTCTTTTTGTGATCATCTTGGTTAAAAGTAGTAGTAGTTGTGTGTGAGTTGAACGTTCTGATACTAGGCTAAATATAAAAATTCCCATGACAAATTTTCCAGTAGGTGGCAGCATTTATATAAGATTTTTTATGTAAGGATGGAATTTAACAATTCTTGTTGCAGGACTGATTCTCTTAATTATTTTATCAAGAGGAAAACATAAATGTATTTTCATTGCCAAACAGTGTTGTTATTGTTAACTAAAAGTACATTTACATTTAGTCATTTAGCAGATGCTTTTTTCCAAAGCGACTTACAAATGAGGGAAATAGAAGCAGCTAGAGCAGTCTAAGGGCAACAATATCAACAATATGCAAGTGCTGTAACAATTCTCAGTGAATCTAGGACAGAACAGATGTTTTTTTTTTAATTTTTTTAAAATAAATAAATTAGACAGACAGACAATGAATAGAATGATAAGTGCTATTCTCGATCGGTCAGGTGTTGCTGGAAAATATGTCTTTAGACGTTTTTTGAAAATGGCTACAGACTCGGCCACACGAATTGAGATAGGCAGGTCATTCCACAGTAGAACTATTTAAAAAAAATTGTGGGCAATTTAAGTTAAAATAAAATAAAATAAAATATAAACATTTAAATGAAAAGCTTAAAAAAAAAACTTGAAATTTAGAAATGTTGCTTTTGGCAAATAAGTTTGTTACTAAAATTACTAAAACAAAACTAAAAAATCAGTTCAACCTAAATAGAAGTATGTGTGTATATATATATTACAAAAAGGCACTGAAATAAATAATGTAAAAAAATAGATAAATAATAATTATAAAAAATTTACAAAAGCACAAAATTACTACATCTTAGAGAAAAAATGTAAATAACTGAAACTATGAAAATGAAGGCTAAAATAAAATAAAATATAAATATTAAATGAAAAACTTAAAACTTTAGAAACTGAAATAATATTAATAAATAACTGAAATATATAAGCTTAAATTGATGTACTAAAATAAAACTAAAAATACATTTATATCTAAAGAAATATTTTAGAAAAATTAAATAAATGACAAGAGCACATAACACAATTACTAATACTTAAGATACAATTAAAATGACAACTTTGTTTATTTATTTTTTATGGATCCTGTTCTGAATAGGTTTTTAGTTACAACCCTAATCTGCTTTAACATCACAGTCCAAACCTGGTAGGGTTGTCGTAAAAAAAATGCAGGGAAGCATCTTGACCCTAATAAAAAATATTACAAAATAATGTTTCATGGCCATAAGAATTATTCATGCATGGTAAGATTTCAAAATGTTGGTCCCTGGTTACACAGCATCATTTATCAGACTGAAATGAGAGAGGAAGTGTTACAGCTCTGACCTTTGACTCTTTCACCACAGAAACCTGCAAACATATTGGTAATGGGAGAAGGTCCTGAAAGAGGACGTGTGAAGATAGGTATGACCATATCTTTTGTCTTTTCTCTGTTGACAAAAAGGAGAGATGCATGTTGATGCACAATCATAACCGTTTTTAAACTTCGGTCCCTGTGCAGCTGATATGGGTTTTGCACGGCTCTTCAACTCACCACTGAAGCCTTTAGCAGATCTGGACCCTGTAGTTGTTACGTTCTGGTACAGAGCACCAGAGCTGCTGCTGGGAGCCAGGCATTACACCAAAGCCATCGGTGAGATGTTCGTTTATGAGTGTGTTTGCAAATGCACATTTTAAAAAGTGTGTTTTAGATGACTTTATCTCTGCTTTACAGATATATGGGCGATTGGCTGTATCTTCGCTGAGCTTTTGACCTCAGAGCCTATCTTCCACTGTCGACAGGAGGACATCAAGACCAGTAATCCCTACCATCACGATCAGCTGGACCGGATCTTTAATGTCATGGGCTTTCCTGCAGGTATTCAACATCCACTTTACATTCAAATCTAGGTGATTCAGTAAAACATTTGCTAGGAGTAATAGTTATTTTTAATAAGTCAAAGGTCATTTTCTCTTTCAGGTCATTCAAAGTTGATAGTTCACAATGCTTCAGTCAGTAATGTTTGTGTGTAAAAGTGTTAATTTTGACAGCAAATTTTGATTTAGTTATAATCATTGAATAAAATGCCATTAAGTTTTAGTCATATTTTAGCCACTTGAATTGTTTGTCTAGTTTTAGTCGACTAAATTCTAATGATTTGAGTTAAATTGTAATGCATTAATGGAGCATTTAAGAATTACATCACCGACTGTTACTTCAAGACATGTCAAAACTGACATTTTGACATAATTGTGTTTTTGACCTTTCAAGCGCAAAAATACACGAAATAGAGCTCAATTCACTTTTGTTTGTTTTTTTAAAACATCTATATAGTTTTTATATAATTAGTTTTTCTGTTTTAGTTAGGATATCAGGTTAAGCCAAAGCTTTAAATAAGTTTAAGTTTATTAAAAAAATAATAATTTCAGTTAAAATTTCAAATGATGGTTTTAGTTAACTATTGTAACCCTGATCCATCCATCCATCCATCCACATAGTCCCTCCAGCGTGTCCTAGGTCTTCCCCGGGGCCTCCTCCCGGTGGGACGTGCCTGGAACACCTCCCTGGGAAGGCGTCCAGGAGGCATCCGAAATAGATGCCCGAGCCACCTCAGCTGGCTCCTCTCGATGTGGAGGAGCAGCGGCTCTACTCCGAGTTCCTCCCGAGTGACTGAGCTCCTCACCCTATCTCTAAGGGAGCCCCCAGCCACCCTACAGAGAAAGCTCATTTCGGCCGCCTGTATCTGGGATCTTGTCCTTTCGGTCATGACCCACAGCTCATGACCATAGGTGAGAGTAGGAACATAGATTGACCGGTAAATCGAGAGCTTTGCCTTGCAGCTCAGCTCCTTCTTTACCACGACAGACCGGTACATCGACCGCATTACTGCAGAAGCTGCACCAATCCGTCTGTTAATCTCCCATTCCATCCTTCCCTCACTCGTGAACAAGACCCCAAGATACCTGAACTCCTCCACTTGAGGCAGTAACTCTCCACCAACCTGTAGCGGGCAAGCCACCCTTTTCCGACTGAGAACCATGGCCTCGGACTTGGAGGTGCTGATTCTCATCCCAGCCGCTTCACACTCGGCCGCAAACCGTCCCAGTGCACGCTGAAGGTCCTGGCTCGAGGAGGCCAACACGACAACATCATCCGCAAAAAGCAGTGACAAAATCGCGTGATCCCCAAACCGGACACTCTCCGGCCCTTGGCTGCACCTAGAAATTCTGTCCATAAAAATTATGAACAGAACCGGTGACAAAGGGCAGCCCTGCCGGAGTCCAACATGCACCGGGAACAAGTCTGACTCACTGCCGGCAATGCGGACCAAGCTCCTGCTCTGGTCGTACAGGGACCGAACAGCCCTAAGAAGGGGGCCGCCGACCCCATTCTAACCCCATACTTCCAGAGCACCCTCCACAGAATGCCTTCTCCAAATCCACAAAACACATGTGGACTGGTTGGGCAAACTCCTATGAACCCCCCAGCACCCTGGAAAGGGTATAGAGCTGGTCCAGTGTTCTATGACCGGGACGAAAACCACACTGTTCCTCCTGAATCCGAGGTTCCACTATCGGCCGAATTCTCCTCTCCAGTACCCTGGCATAGATTTCTCGGGGAGGCTGAGAAGTGTGATCCCCTATAGTTGAAACACACTCTCCGGTCCCCCTTCTTGAAAATAGGGACCACCAACCCGGTCTGCCAGTCCAGAGGTACTGTCCCCGACCGCCATGCGATGTTGCAGAGGCGTGTCAGCCAAGACAACCCCACAACATCCAGAGACTTGAGGTACTCAGGGCGGATCTCATCCAACCACGGTGCCTTGCCACCGAGGAGCTTTTTAACCACCTCAATGACTTCAGCCCGGGTGATGGACGAGTCCACCTCTGAGTCCCCAGCCACTGCTTCTTCAACGGAAGACATGTCGGTGGGATTGAGGAGATCCTCGAAGTATTCCTTCCACCGTCCGACGATATCCCCAGTTGAGGTCAACAGGTGCCCATCTCCACTGTAAACAGTGTTGGTAGGGCACTGCTTCCCCCTCCTGAGGTGTTGAACGGTTTGCCAGAATCTCTTCGAGGCCGACTGATGGCCTCACCAAACTCCTCCCAGGCCCGATTTTTTTTTTGCCTCCACGACTACCCTGGCTGCAGTCCGCTTGACAAGCCATCCAGGCCTGATAGGACTCCTTCTTCAGCTTGACGGCATCCCTTACTTCTTGTGTCCACCACTGGGTTCGGGGATTGCCGCCTCGACAGGCACCGGAGACCTTACGGTCACAGCTCCGAGCGGCCGCAGCGACAATGGAGGTGGAGAACATGGTCCACTCGGACTCAATATCTCCAGGCTCCCTCGGGATCCGGTCGAAGCTCTGCCGGAGGTGGGAGTTGAAGATCTCTCTGACAGGGGGCTCGGCCAAACGTTCCCAACAGACCCTCACAGTACATTTGGGTCTGCTGGGTCTGTCCAGCTTCCTCTCCCGCCATCGGATCCAACTCACCACCAAGTGGTGATCAGTTGACAGCTCCGCCCCTCTCTTCACCCGAGTGTCCAAGACATATGGCCGAAGGTCTGATGACATGACCACAAAGTCGATCATCGACCTCCGGCCTAGGGTGTCCTGGTGCCACATGCACTGATGGACACCCTTATGCTTGAACATGGTGTTCGTTATGGACAAACCGTGGCTAGCACAGAAATCCAATAACAGAACACAGCTCGGGTTCAGATCAGGGGGGCCGTTCCTCCCAATCATGCCCCTCCAGGTGTCACTGTCACTGCCCACGTGGGCGTTAAAGTCCCCCAGTACAACGACGGAGTCTCCAGTCGGAGCACTTTCCAGCACCCCTCCCAGAGACTCCAAGAGGGCCGGGTACTCCGCACTGCCATTTGGGCCGTAGGCACAAACGACAGTGAGAGACCTATCCCCGACTCGAAGGCGCAGGGAAGCGACCCTCTCGTTCACCGGGGTGAACTCCAACACATGGCGGCTGAGCTGGGGGGCTATAAGCAAACCCACTCCAGCCCTCCGCCTCTGGGCAACTCTAGAGTGGTAGAGAGTCCAGCCTCTCTCAAGAAGTGTGGTTCCAGAGCCCAAGCTCTGCGTGGAGGTGAGCCCGACTATCTCTAGTCGGTACCTCTCGACCTCCCGCACAAGCTCAGGCTCCTTCCCCGATCAGGCTCCTTCCCCGTGGAATGTCACGAGGTTACATTCCACGTCCCTAAAGCCAGATTCCGTGTCCAGAGATCGGGTTGTCGGGGGCCTCGCCCTCGACTGCTGCCCGATTCACTATGCACCGGGCCCTTACGCTCCCTCCTGCAGGTGGTGAGCCCACAGGTGGGCGGCCCCACCTCACTCCTTCGGGCTGAGCCTGGCCGGACCCCATGGGGGGAGGCCTGGCCACCAGGCACTCGCATACGAGCCCCAACCCCGGGCCTGGCTCCAGGGTGGGGCCCCGGCTGCGCCATGCCGGGCGATGTCACGGTCCTTGGTGTGATTGTGAACACAAGGGTTTGTGAACTGTTCTTGGTCTGGCCCGTCTCCAAGGACCTGTTTGCCTTGGGAGACCCTACCAGGGGCATATAGCCCCAGACAACATAGCTCCCAGGATCATTCGGGTACTCAAACCTCTCCACCACGATAAGGTGACAGTTCAAGGAGAGGTGTAACCCTGATACTTTATTGAATTATGTGTCAAATGCTGTTCTTAGTCTTTCCTCCTGACTATGAATTAAATAGGAATTAAATTGAATACAGTTTATTGTGTAACCAAAAATGTATATATAATGCTTGACTTTTAATTATAAACAAGCTCAAAATAAACCATGACTCTTATTTACTATTGCAGTTGCAGCTGCTCATTCAAGTTCAGATGAGGGAGATAAAATATGCATTGTTACAACTGCCTAAAACATATTACTATATAAACATTGTAAAGTAAACATTGTCATTATTCTTCAGCATTAGTTCATAAACAATAACCTGGCATAAATATACGCTATTCATTGATTTGCGACCCGCTCTGAAGCCACATTTTTTTTGCGGTTAGATCAGCACGTTACAATTCAAATGTGCGCATCTATTACACAGGACATCAGTACTGACTGGATCTCTTCCCTAATCGTCCCTCCCTATCACTTTCGTCTCGTTTTTATTCGTTGACGAAAATGACAGTAGATTTTCGTCATAGTTTTTATCATACAAAACAGTTTTTTATTTAGTTATCGCCTCGTTTTCGTCAGTGAAAAAAGGTTGTTGGTGAAAATTATGACAAATTATTTGCCAACGCAATTAACACTAGTGCGTAATCTAATTTTCTTCTCAGACAAAGACTGGGAGGACATTAAAAAGATGCCGGAACACTCTACGTTGATGAAAGACTTCAGGAGGAATACGTCAGTTTGATTTCATCTTTGCTTTTATGAAACATTAATGTCATTAATAAGGTGTTTTGTTTACCAGAGTGTTTGATTTGATGGTGTTTGTCCCTCTTGCTGTAGATACACTAACTGCAGCCTTATAAAGTATATGGAGAAACATAAAGTCAAACCTGACAGCAAAGCATTCCACTTGGTAAGTGGGCAAAAATAATTGCAAGTTCATTTTAGATACTTTTACGGGCCGTTTAAATGACACAGTTTTGAACTAAAAACTTTATGCGTTTTGTGAACGGGAATAGTTTTGACAACGTTATCATCTGTATGCGAAAACGCATTTTAGTTCATAGTTTTTGTGTAAACATACCCTTATTTGTTTAATTGGAACTTGTTTAAACTTTCAACATTTGCCCTCCCTCTCAGCTGCAAAAGCTGCTTACTATGGACCCAATCCGCCGAATCACATCTGAGCAGGCCATGCAAGACCCGTACTTCCTGGAGGAGCCTTTACCCACATCTGAGTGAGTGATGCGAAGCACAAAATCCGCTTTCTGTCTATGACATGAGCAATTTTGATTAGGATTTCTGTATCTACACTGAAATTTGGTCAAGCATATTCTTTAAAAAATATTTCATTGTTTTTGTTTAGTGTCTTTGCTGGCTGCCAGATTCCTTATCCCAAACGGGAATTCTTGACGGAAGAGGAGCCAGAAGACAAGGCAGATAAAGTAAGAAATGTGTGTTTTCACTTTTTTTACTCTTTCTCTGTGTGTGTGTGTTTTAAAATTTTATTGCAGTTATTTAAAAAATATATGCACTTGAATTTGAGCATGTCTGCTGACTCGTTCTCTCGTTCTCTTTCTCTCTTACATGCAGAAAAACCAGCAGCAGCAACAGCAGGGGAACAACCACACCAATGGGGCAGGGCACACAGGTAACCCTGACAACAGCCACGCACAAGGCCCGCCTCTGAAGAAGGTGAGAGTGGTTCCGCCCACTACTACCTCAAGTGGCCTGATCATGACCTCAGATTACCAGGTAACACATAAAAACACAACCATTTATCTTTTCTATTTAAAAAAAGCGCAGTGCACATTCTTATATTATATTAAATATTATACATCTTTCATAGACGTTGCTTTTGAAGTTTCTACATGTTTACACCCTTTTCTAAGTTACAAACTCTATAGTTTATTATTATTATTTATTTATATAAGAAACCATATCTATGGTAACAAGGAGCATGGTTTTACCTGTGACTACCATGATCTTACTAATAGTTGAACTTTTTAATCATTTTAATTGAAGTAAATGTTAATTCAATTAGAGCTTGATTAAATGTAAATATCAGTGTCTTACATACATTAGGTGTTAACTCCTTACCAATCACCCTAAAATATAATTTACTCTCCCTTATGTCAACCCAAACCTTTATGTCTTTCTCTCTTCTGTGAAACACAAGAAACTATTTTGAAGAATGTTGGTAACCAAACCATTTGTCTTAACCTCGACTTCTAATCAAGACATTTCTCAAATGATCTTCTTTTGTGTTCTATGTGACAAAAATGTAATATTAAATATTACTGTATTTGCAGAAAATACTATGAGATATATAATTATTTGTTTCTGTCCTGTTTAATTTATTAATTTATTTACTAAAATTTAAGACCCTAACACCAGCAAAACATTCACGGGTAAACTTGTGGGCCAGATGGGCTGGATTTGTCCAGGATCAAACTTTATCCCCAGTTTAGGGCTGTCCCATTTCCTCGATTAAATTGAGTACTCGATTTTAGAAAATCATCTATTGCAATTTACCCGTGTCGAGTCACTATTGTCTATTGATAATTTAAAATATCATGTCTTGATATACACACACACACACACACACACACACACACACACACACACAGTTTAATTATTTATATGCGTGTAGGTTACGTGCGTCTCAGAGCGGCTCTGTTCAAAGTAAATGCTGCTCCATGTGAACTGTTATCGTTTACATGCGTGGTCGGAGCGTCTCAAACTCAATCTCTGCATATGCTGTAAGTTTGGGTTGCTTATAACGTTCATCTAGGAATACAATGTGCCATTTCATCAGATTTGTAAGGTAAATCATTTATAAACTTATGCCAACACAGAAGAACCAATATGTTTCTAATTATGAGATGTTCATCATGATTTCAAAATAAAAGTTTTCATGGTTTTTGTGTCCACGTTCTTGTTGTAGAATTTCTATCGTAAAGAAGTGGACAAATGTTTTGAATTAAATATCGTTTGGCCAGTAGGATTTTAGACTCCACTAGACCCCTGAAGGTGTACTGTGGTATCTGACACCAAGATGTTAGCAGCAGATCCTTTAAGTCCTGTAAGTTGCGAGGTGGGGCCTCCATGGATCGAACTTGTTTGTTCAGAACATCCCACAGATCCTTGATTGGATTGAGATCTGGGGAATTCGGAGGCCAAGTCAACACTTTAATCTCGTTGTGCTCCTCAAACCATTCCTGAACCATTTTTGTCTTGTGGCAGGGCGTATTATCCTGCTGAATGAGGCCACAGACACCAGGGAATACCATTTCCATGAAAGGGTGTACATGGTCCGCAACAATGCTTAGGTAGTAGGGGGTACGTGTTAAAGTAACATCCACATGGATGGCAAGACCCAAGGTTTCCCTGCAGAACATTACCCAAAGCATCACTGCCTCCGCCGGCTTGCCTTCTTCCCCATAGTGCATCCTGGTGCCATGTGTTCCCCAGGTAAGCGACGCACACGTCAATCCATGTGATGTACTGTAAAAGAAAACGTCAATCATCAGACCAGGCCACCTTCTTCCATTGGTTCATGGTCCAGTTCTGATGCTCACGTGCCCACTTGGCATTGTCCGCGGTGGACAGGGCTCTGCAGCCCCATACGCAACAAACTGCGATTCACAGTGTATTCTGACACTTTTCTACCAGAACTAGCATTAACTTCTTGAGCAATTTGAGCTACAGTAGCTCGTCTGTTTGATTGGACTGCATGGGACAGCCTTCGCTCCACACATGCATCAATGTGCATTGGCCACCCATGATGACCCTGTCGTCGGTTCACCACTTTTCCCTCCTTGGACCACTTTTGATAGATACTGACCACTGCAGACTGGGAACACCCCACAAGAGCTGCAGTTTTGGAGAAGCTCTGACCCAGTCGTCAAGCCATCTTGTCAAACTCGCTCAAGTCCTTACGCTTGCCCATTTTTCCTGCTTCTAACATCAAATTTGAGGACAATGTTCACTTGCTGCCTAATATATCCCACCCACTAACAGGTGCCGTAATGAAGAGATAATCTGTTATTCACTTCACCTCACCTATTCATAATGTTTTGCCTGATCAGTGTATGAGTGATGAAGATACATGAGTTTGTATTCACAGTGTCTTGGTCTAGCATTTCATTTTGGTCCTCTTTAGTTGCGATTAGCCTCTCCGTCCATTTTCCTCCACACTGCAGAAACGTAGTGAGATCCTGAGAGTTTTCATTTTGAAGAGTAAGATTTGGTTCATTTGGTTTTCTTCTGTGTTCCAGCGCTCCAATCCACATGCTGCCTACCAGAACCCAGGACCAAGCACATCATTGCCCCAAAGCAGCATGGGATACTCCTCTACCTCCCAGCAGCCTCCACAGTACTCACACCAGACCCACCGCTACTGAGTCAGACCATAACCCCCCACCCCACCCCCCCTTCACAGTGCCCAATAGGGAGAATGTACTTAGGGAGGCGGGTGGAACTGAGTTGAACCGCCCTCTTTCCCCACTGGGCGCTTTGCTGTGCAGCATTTCCATAGAGACACCACAGGAACAATAACTGTATACCTAACATAACAACTATCACCGTATCATACAGCAAAAAATATACTCCGCTGACAAAAGGAGAAAAAAAAAGAAAGACATAAAATTTAAGTGAAAACATGAAAAAAGCTGATGAATAACAGATATTTGTTCCATTGGTGATAGTCTTCGCTGCAAGTCTGTGATACATGAAAAAGAAAAATGAAAAAAAGCAACAAACATTCTCAATATGTGGTACTGAACAGCTGCACTATGTAGTGAGACTGGTTTGGAGTGAGGTGGGGATCCACCATACCATCCAATCTCTTTAGCCCTCAGCCCTCACTTTGAAAATCCGTTGGCCTCTCCAAGACTTAAAGCTGCTATGTGACTGCCAGCAAAAGACAGAACGACGTTTGTCAGTCTGTCTGTCTCTCCGTCTGCCCTTACACACACACAAACACACACGCACACACATACTCAAGCACTCACTCTTTTAGCCCATTGCTGGGGACCGATTTCTCTGTGCTGGAGCTGCTGACTGAAGCATAATGAGAACCTCTAGTGCCCCCTGCTGGATCATACTGGTAGAAGGCGATATAAAAGATAAAACAAACTTGATTTTAGTAGTTAATAATTTAATGTTTTGGTTTTACATTAGGAGAGGTCAGCAACTTCCATTTTGCTGTCAAATTGGCTGTTATGTGTGAAAGATCGGCCTTAGAACTTAATGACACGTCATGTGGACAGCAGATTGAACATGCATTGTACTGTATTGTAATGAAATATTTTACATGATACAAATATCCTGACAATAAAATAAAAAAAAAGTGGAAAAGCCTATTGTGTGAGTGTTTGTGTGCATTTCCAGTGAGAGTTATACACAGGTAATGCTTACATTTTTGCTTCTTTTAAAATAATTTTAAGCTTTTATCCAATTCTTTACGAATTAAGGCTATCTTTTAGAATCTTTTTTTTTAATGCATGATATTTATTCCACATTATGTAGAACAATCTTTGGGGTTATTGCACTGGAGTACTGTAGTGCATTTTATGCTGTATGCAAAAAAAAAACCTAATGCCAGTTTGGCAAGGAAAGTTTGTGTTTCCTGCTTATTGGTATTTTGGTGAATTACTAAGTCTGTAACAAAGGGCTATTATATTGCAGTGTTATACTGTCTATAACAATGAATACTTAAGAATCCAGACTTGGGTCATTAAAATTAGCTCATGGCTCGGATCGCTTGATGTAATTGCCACATTCCCATAACTTTATAGGAATTATAAGTCCCATGCCTCATTTTTTTTTTTCTTTGCGTAAAATTATTTTGCCCTCTCCCATTTCAGAGGTCTATAGTTTGTGTATATAATTTTAGTCTATTTTAGTTCATTTAATTGACGTTTAGTTAATTGTTTTAATTGCTGGTAAATTATTTAAAATATGTTTAAATAACCAGTAACCCCTGCTGAATAGCTGTTTAGATTAGACTAAACCTATGATGTTTATTTAATGTTTATTACTTGAAGCCAAATGAATCCAGGTTTTAAAATGTGTTCAGACTTATTGTCCCAGTTTTGGTAACAATAAATCAACATTTTTAATCAACACTCCCCCCACCACCCATGGTCAATATTTGCTGATTCATACCCTATTTTATACCGTTTGTGGAAAATGCTAGTTCCAAACGTTTGTTAAAATGCTATTTAGTCTCAAATTCAAGCTGTTCCTTTACAATAAGTAGCCTAAGTTTGATGAAGTATTTTCTGTGGTGTGTTTAAAGCTCATCTAATATCCCCAGATAAAGCCCGCCTTCACACAACCGCCCTACGGTAAATGACCGGGGATTTTCTGTCAATCATCCTCGGCCTCACATCTGATAGGCTGAGTGTGACAAATGGTGGCGCGTTAAGATCTTATTCTAAAATGCTGATTGGTCCGAATAACCCAACATGCCCCGCCTCAAGCGGATTGTTTGGAATGGTCAGATGGACCGATGGAGACACAGGATGGCAATCCGGACCGCTGAAAGCCTGGACATGTGAGCGGATATAATTTCCCTCAAAATTCACTTTTGGTAAGCATCAAACATTTACTTATCTTCACTAATGTAGTTATTTTGTCATATTACACTTGTTATCTTTACTGTTTATCGAGCTTTATGTAATAAGTGGAACATGAGGTTTGGGGTTCTTTAGTGGGGAGTTTATTTTGATTCTTGTTTATTCATTTTTAACTAATAGCGGGAATATGTGCTATGTTTGTTGTTGTTTTATATGTGGTGTTTATTCTACTAAATTAATAATAATGATAATAGCATTGTTATAACGGTAATGACAATAACAATCGTCGCGTGCCGTATACCAGAATATGTCCTCCTGAGAAAAATAAATAAAAAAGTTTCTATATTTTCAATCAGATCAACTGTAAAGACCGAAAGTGCTCAGTCACTAAACTGTTATCAAAGAATATAATACTTAACAGAATTCTGCAACTTTCCGTTTTCAAGTGTTTAAAAAACCGATGACTTAATGAATTTAACTCAGAAGTGTTAAAAATATTAAGATAATAATAGCTTTTGGTGCTTTTTAAGATAAAGCCAGTCGGCTTTGCAGAAATCTCACAGTCAGAGCAACTGGCTCGTGACATTCACAAGCCTTCATCATGTGTGACGTGATCCGTGTTGTAATATTAATGTAGTCTTACGCGCAGAGATGCGCTTTACTTCAGTTATGAATAGCTAATGCATTGCCGTCCTGTCGTTTAGGGAGTGGATTCGTGTCTCCCTCGTTAGTTCGGACAGGATGTGGCCTCCTGTGGTCACGGGATGGGTCTGATGGACTTCAAAGCCTGTCAGCAGCACCGATGGGGCTGTTAACAGCTGGGATGCACACTATTATGCTTGTTGTTGTGTGCATTATTTGAAAGAAGGTAGCTTGTATTTTGTCAGTCTGAAGTGCTCTATGTGTGTGTGGTTTTTGGAATAGGCACAGACTTATGGAAAAAGAAGGCCGCTGAAAGGAGAGAGAGAGGCAGGAGTGCTTCTTTTATTTGAAGAAGACCGAGAGGGTGGGTTGGCGGGGGTAACCGGGTTGGGGGAGGGAACAGAACATGCATGGGAGAGCTCCTCTGTTGCCGTGTGAACGGAGGGCTATTGTCCCGAGAACCTTTCAGAGTGGGTTCCCTGAGGTCCCCTGCCACTCTCCCTCCCCCATCATCTCTCTCTCTCTCTCTCTCTCTCCCTCTCTCTCTCTCTCCCTCATACTTTTTCACTCATTCACTCTTTGCCTGTCCCTTCTTTCTGGATCCGTTCTTCCCAACTGAAACAGTTTCCTGTGTAACTATCTCACAAACTGCTTTTCATGCCACTCAGACTCACATTCTCGTCTCTTTGTCTCCTCTGTGTCTCTGGCCCCCCTCCCGGCGCAGTCTTAATTCAATGCACTATGTAATTAGTGTGGGTTGTGTCCATACTACCGTGCGCTGCAGAATTACAATGCCGTAGAGAGATAGTGCGCTTACTTAATGAACACATTACAACACTCACAGACATGTTCTCATTAGACTACAACAACAGCAGTGTCTGGGTGCATGTGTGAGGCCCGATGGCATATGATGTTCATCTCTCTCTTTAGGTCAAGGCATTGGGGCTGTTTGTTCCTCGTTTTCACTTTTAAAGGGGATTAGGGGAAGTGAACAGGTTTGGCAGGCGATGTGTAAGAAGTGAACAATGGACTTTGTGGCCACTTGTACAGTGTTACTATGGTAAATGGTTACAAACTATAGTACTTATGCATGTAATACACAGTGGTTGTTTAGGTTCCGTTTCTGAGTGCGTTATATGCAGGTCCACATGATATAAAACTTCAGAGGGTTTAAATGCACATCATTCACAACGTTGCATGAACATTTATTAAATGTTACCATACAAATCCATAGATTTTACCGTATACTGTATATTAATTGTCATACTTAAAGGGTTAGTTCACCCAAAAATGAAAATTCTGTCATTAATTACTCACCCTTATGTCGTTCGAGACCCGTAAGACCTCCGTTCATATTCGGAACACAAATGAAGATATTTTTGTTGAAAGCTGATGCTGAGAAAGGCTTCAGATAGGCCTCCATTGGCATTCAGTACACTTATACTCCCAAGACGGATAAAAGGCACTTAAAATGTCATTACAAAGTCCATCTCACCACAGTGACTCTACAATAATCTTACGATGCGACGACAATAGTTTTTGTGCGCAAAAAAAATCAAAATAACACCTTTATCCAGCTTGTTATTGCCTTCCGCGTGTGCCTCCACGACGCATGCGCGAGAATATGACGTAGCGCCGGGGTTCGGGAATCCATGAAATGCACACTCTAACCCCATTTTGAGCACTACGCCGAGACCTAAAGCACGATCAATGTAGAATCCAACAGCTGAGATACGCGCGTCTTCCTCTGATTGTAAACAAATCACTTCTGGGTCATCTGTCCGAACGCCGGATCTGCGTCATATTCTCGCGCATGCGTCGTGGAGGCACACACGGAAGGCAGTAACAAGTTGGAAAAAGGTGTTATTTTGATTTTTTTTGCGCACAAAAACTATTGTCGTCGCATCATAAGATTATTGTAGAGTCACTGTGGTGAGATGGACTTTGTAATGACATTTTAAGTGCCTTTTATCCGTCTTGGGAGTATAAGTGTACTGAACGCAAATGGAGGCCTATCTGAAGCCTTTCTCAGCCATCAGCTTTCAACAAAAATATCTTCATTTGTGTTCCGATTATGAACGGAGGTCTTACGGGTCTCGAACGACGTGAGGGTGAGTAATTAATGACAGAATTTTCATTTTTGGGTGAACTAACCCTTTAATGTTTACATTAAATAAACGTTTTGGATAGTTTAATAATGCTTTTAGTTGCCTTTCAGCTGCATTTAAAACATTTTACCATATATAAATCAAATTTACGTAATTTCACCAATTTTAAAGGTCCTGTTCTTCGTGATCCCATTTTTCAAACTTTAGTTAGTGTGTAATGTTGCTGTTAGAGCATAAATAATACCTGTAAAATTATAAAGCTCAAAGTTCAATGCCAAGCGAGATATTTTATTTAACAGAAGTTCCCTTTCAAAGCCTACAGCGAACGGCCGGTTTGGACTACATCCATGTACATCCTGCTTTAATTACGTCAGTAGAACAGTTTGTTGACTAACCTCCGCCCACAAGAATACGCGAAAAAGGGGGGCGTGGTCTTGTTGCTCCCTCGTGGAGAAGAGGAAGTGTTGCGTTCGGTTCGGTTGCGTTTGTCGCCATGTCGTTCAGACGCTGTTATTTTCATCCCGGAGTCAAATCACCTTTGTTTGGCCTTCAGGGGCTGTAGTTTGAGCGCGTTCATCTCCCCGTTATGGTAAGAGGCGTGACCTTCCCGGGCAACGTGCCCTAAGCTGCTGTCGAATCACAACACGGGAACCGCTGGCACAATCAGAACTCGTTACGTGTTTCTGAAGGAGGGACTTCATAGAACGAGGAAATTCTCAGGCCGTTTTGAGGACAGTGAAAACAGCGGTATACAGATAAGTAAATTGTGTGAAAAATACTGTGTTTTTTTACACATGAAACATGAACACATGTTAAATTGCACACTGTAAACACAATCAAAGCTTCAAAAAAACACGAAAAACGGGACCTTTAAGGATTTATGTTGCATTTACATTTGTTAAATGTTTTGGAAGTTTAAAAAGGCTTTTGGTTGCATTAAATACATTTTAATAGGGCTGCACAATTACGATTATTCCCTTGTATTGCAATTATTAATTATTTACGATCACAATTTACATTAAGCTGAAAACACACTTCCTGAAAAACTTTTATTGCTTTTCTATAGCATTAAGACTCAAATGTCAAATATGCATGGGTTTGGTTTCTTTAAATAAAAAAAGTACAAATATGCATGGTATTATAATGTTATACTAAAACTAAAATTATAACAATGTGGGGAAAACCCTTAAAGGATTAGTTCACTTCAAAATGAAAATATCCTGATAATTTACTCACTTTCTGCAGTTGAAAAGAAATTAAGTTTTTTGAGGAAAATATTCCTGGATTTTTCTCCATTTAATGTATTTCGATAGCAACCAACGGTTTGAAGGTCCAAATCAATGTTGTTTCTAAGGGCTTCGGACTCAGAGGGCTCTGCACGATCACAGACGAGGAATAGGGTCTTATCTAGCAAAACGATCGTCCATTTTCAAGGAAAAAAGAAATATATATATACCTTTTAACCAGGAATGCTCGACTTCGGTGTTGTGAGTGATTCTTCACGGTGTATGACGCCATCAGGTCGGAAAGGTCACGGTCGTGACATATGTGGAAGTACCGACCCAGTGTTAAAAGGAACGTGCAAAGACTTATGCCCAATCCCAATTCTATTTTATACCCCTTCGCCTTCCCCTACATCTACCCGTTCCCCTTGCCCCTTGAAACAGAGTGCCAAGCCGTAAGGGTGAAAATATTCCCCTAATAAATGGGACACCACTACTATACCATTACACGTCATCATACCCCGTTTCTTTTATTAGTGTCCTGTGACATTTAACTAGTATGAACAATAATGAAGTGCGTAGGCTATATCTAACAGAAATCAGGCGCGAGCACGTTTAACAAATTACTCACTCCCAACAGTTTTGCGCTGTATTTGGACTTGAAAATGGCGCTCGTTTTCAGTTCAAAAACATATGAGCCATTGAAGTCCCCATTGAAGTCACTACCTGATTGCCTAATTCTAACCTCACCCCTAATCCTAACCCCTCCCCCTCCCCTACTCCTAAACCTACCAATACTAGGGGGGTAATAATCTGACAGGGGGTAAAAATTTGACACAACACCGGTACGGATATGGTTTCGTTATCTACTGCGATAATGTTCACACGTTATACGTCAAGTCAGTCGTTGCCTTGGTAACGCAAGAGTTTACAGACGATATGTATTGTAAATATCGACTGCGTTATGAAGGATGACCAGATATATATTTTTAAACTATTATTAATATGTGTTCAAATCAATCAAATAGTGCGTTTAGCAAGCTACGGAGAAACTGGCAGCCAGGCGACACGCAAGTGAAGGATCCCGAGTGGCAACATACACACATTCTATGCACCACAGTAGTCGGTGGAGGGAAACTCCTCATACCCCTTCGTTCGAGGTGTGGTCCTGAAAAATCTTCGTTTGAAGGGCTATCTGGCCCTTCCCCTTACCCCTACCCCTCCAGCCAAAAGAGAATCGAGACACCCCTACCCCTTCACATGAACGTGCAAAATGAAGGGGGAAGGGAAGGCCTAAGGGGTAGAAATGGGAATGGGCCTAAATCAAATTCCCTTTATAAAAATAAAGGTAAAACAACGTCGGACGATTTTGAAGTTGGAGGAGAACATGAGATGGTATTTTTCGGCACTGGGTCGCTACGGCTGTGACCTTTCCAACGTGATGACGTCATACGCCGTGAAGAATCACAACGCCAAAGTCGAGCATTCGTGGTTAAAAAGTATATACATTTTTCTTTTTTCTTGAAAATGACCGATGGCTTTGCTAGACAAGACCCTAATCCTCAGCTGGGATCATGTAGAGCCGTCATTTTTGTAATTGTGTCTTTAAACGATTACATAATGGTGGCATCCGTAATATATATATACATATATACATTTTACAGAATTCTGCAGGTTTTACCATATAAAAAGTAATTTTACAGAATTCTGTCATTCATAATGTTGCATGTATATTTCTTGAATGTTTTGGCTTTTAGCTGCCTTTTAGCTCCATTTAATATATTGCACTCAACCTATTTTATGGAATTCTACATATTTTCCTACAAAATTGGTGTAGAAAAGGCGAAAAAGTCAATGGATTCCATCTGGGCCTGGTTTCAGGGAGTTGTCACAAGCTGTATTCATAGTTATGTTTATATTGTACAAGCGGGATACGGGAGGAAGTTAGCGGTTGCATAGCAGTTATTTAAGTGTTGTGATTGTGTGTGAGTGAAACTTTCTTCACACCCCAACTGCATCATTGTTCTGGCTGTTTGGGACGACAGGAAGTCCGAGATGTGAGACAGAGGGGAACAGGAACTGGAGAGTTGGGTGTGGAGTTGGAAAACAGGAAGCTGGGAAACCGGCAGATAAGATGACCTCTGAGATGCTGTCCCACCATCTCTTTGTTCTTGTCCCTAATCTCTGACTTTCAACCCCCCTTAGCCAATCACACAGCAGATGTCCTCTCAGCTGGCCAATCAATGTGGGGGTTATTCTTTCACAGACGGGATCATTCTGTCATGGCGTCCGGTTGAATCAGATGACATGGCTAATTTAAGCTACTTATGTGAGCGAGGAGAAACATATACACACATCTTTAGTGTTGTGCATAAAATATAATAGTATATAATATGATTTGCATGGCAAGCAATATTTTGCATCAGTCATAGTATTATGGTTCTGTTTTTGCAATCATATATATATATATATATATATATATATATATATATATATATATATATATATATATATATATATATATATATATATATATATATATATATATATATATATATATATATATATATATATATATATATATATATATATATATATATATATTAATTATTATTATTATTATTTGTACATATTTTTTATGAAGTAAAGAAGTAAAGGTGTCCAGACAGTGCAGAGACAATATGGGAAAAAAGAATCAGTAAGAAATAAATCTATAATTATATTATATTAATTATATTATATTATTTTTTAAGTCTTTAATGCTCACAAATGCTGCATTTATTTGATAAAACAGTTATATTGTAAAAAAAATTTTTTTATTAAAATTTAAAGTAAATGCTTTCTATTTTAATGTTTTAAAATGTAACTTATTACTGTGAACTAAGCTGAATTTTCAGCATCATTACTCCAGTCTTCAGTGTCACATGATAACTTCAGAAACCATTATAATACGCTGATTTGCTGCTCAAGAAACATTTCTTATTATTGTGCTGCTTGTTTTTTGTTGAAATTGAGATTGAAAAAAAAACCAGGATTCTTCAAAAAAAAAATTTTTTATTTGAAACAGAAATGTTTTGTAACATTATTAATGTCTTTACTGTCACTTTTGATGTGTCTGGATAAAAGTATTAATTTCTTTAAAACAAATAATATCAAAATAATTATTTTAATATAGATTGTGTAAATGTAAGGCGATAGAGAATTTCATCTGTTTCTTTGGGAAACAAATGGTCAGTTTGCATCTCTTGTCTTTTGATCTACAGCTGGGCAGCTCGAATGATGAACAGGATTACTTTGACTGTATCTTCTTTTCTTAATGCTTTGTAATCCTGCCGTACTAGGCCGCTTGTGGAGGGAGTTATAGTCTGTGTTTCTGTTTGTGTTGGGATGGATTGAGCTTCATTTGTGCTGAACGTTACGAGTGTGATTTCGGAGTCAGAGGTCAGTGTAGGTTTTGACCAGTGTAAGAGGGTTAACCCAAAATCTGAGTAACTCAGTTCCCTTTTCTTGATCTCCAACTGTCCCAGTTTCATTTTGAACATTCACTCTCTCAATGTGTGGGTGTCTGTTATATAATATGGGCTTCATCCAAATACAGTTGAAAACTGAGTAAACATGATAGATGGACCTTGCCTTCATGCTTCAGCTGTAGTCTGTGCACATGTGTGTGATTTGAAATACAGTGTTTGTGTTTTGTCTGGGCAGGTAGAGTGTGCTGCGGCTGTATAAGGGTCAGTCATGCCTCTGGTGAAGAGAAACATTGAGCCCAGGCACCTGTGCCGCGGGGTGTTACCGGAGGGCATCGGCAGCGAGCTGGAGTGTGTGATGAACAACACGCTCTCTGCCATCATACGTCAACTCAGCAGTCTCAGTAAGTTACCCCGTTCCTTTCTGTCTTTAACACACGTTTACCTGGCTAATTAGGGGCTTAGCTTTAGCTTCTATTGTTGTTGAATTGAGCTAATTAGAATTACTAAGGACCAGGGGCGTAGCATCATTTCAGAAGTGAGGGTGTAACACCAGTTTTTTCTGACTTTTGTCTGATTGGCAGGTTTTATTTTTTCTTATGTCTTGCTCTAAATTGGCTAAGAAATCAAATAAACTGCTGAAAAATAACCAATCATTTATATTCTATAATCTCTTTTCCCTATATTTTCCCAATGACAATTGTAATATTAGTTTATGTACTACAAACACTTGGGCATTGTCATCATGGATTTTGTAAAAAAAAAACCTGTAATTTTTATCCCAGAATAAGGCAGAAAATATTTGATCAATTTAATGTGTCCTTGCTGAATAAAAATCTCACTGACTCCAAACTTTTGAACGGTAATATAGAAGAGAAGATTTAATGTCTTTATGAAACATTTTACCAACCTTTTTTCCCCCCTCAGAATTAGCAACATTTGGAGACTATTCTCAGTTATTTTGTCTCAAATATTGTGCTAGATGGTATCTGGGCCCCCTGGACCATTTCTGGGACGGATTCCCCCTGAAATTGTCCTAACTGTCCACACACACACCCCTTATGTTTTGGCTTGAGCCAGTATATAACCAACAAGAAGCACCCTAGCAAGTTGTAGCAACCATTCAAAACTGAGTTTTACACTCAAATTTTTGTACTTGCTTTTACTATACATGCCATTACATTACTCTAAAACTTCCATTTCTTATTCATATTAGACATTTGGTTTGTGTTTCCATTCTATGTGGTCTATAATTTAGTGGTCCAGTGGTATCTTCAGATCACGGTGCTAGAGAGAAGCTTCTTAATAATAATTCCTCTTGACTCACGGGACTGTATTATGTAAGACCATTATCTTGAAAACATGTCCTCTGAATCGGCAAGTCTCTCTCTGTGTATCCAGCTACTGATTTGCCCATCCATCCATCCATCCTCTGTTCTTTTTTTCCATCCACCTGTTCAATAACTCCCCAGCTGACCCCTGAAATCCCCTGAAGCGTCTTTACTGTGCCTCTGCTAGTGTTGTTCAGTGGATGCCTGTAGAAGGAGACGGCCTTTCAGTAGCAGCTGTGTGGATTAAATATAAATGACAGCCCACTGGACTTGAAGGGAAAGCTTTAGACGCTGTGTGCGTGTGACGAAAATAGCGTGCATGTCTGGAAACATGCTTTTTATGTGTTGGTGGGTGTAGTACTGTTGTAGGGAGTGTAAGTGCGTGATCGGTGGTATATATATATATATATATTCTGTATATGTGTGTGTTTGCACTGGGTCATAGGCCAGGAATTTGTAAGGAACAGACACTCTTCCTTCCTGTAAATATTTTCCTGTGTGCTTTTGTTTAACACGGCAGTTATTAATAGCCTCAGTTGAGGTGTTAAAAATTAAGTGTATTCTTTGTTTTTCTTTTTAAACATTTCTCCACCTTGTTTTCTCGAACAGCTGTAGAATGTAAATGTAGCTCATTTATAGTTTCTGTCCTCAATGTGCTGTATGTAATGCATGTGAAAATTCATATTTTAAATACATATTAGAAAATGCTACATTTTAAGAGCTAATAATTTATATATATATATATATATATATATATAGAGAGAGAGAGAGAGAGAGAGAGAGAGAAAATTTATAATTTATATAATTTAATCAACTATGAAAATGTAATTTTTATATTAAATAAATGTTAAATTTATTATTAATTGAAATTATTAAATTATTATTAGTTAATTTTTTTAATTAGTTATTATAATATATATATATAATTATATAGTTAACGCATATTAAAAAGTTATTATTAAAATTATGATAATATTTTGAAAATATTGTAAAAGTCTTTGAAACTTATTACCATGGTACATTTTTGCTTGCATGTGTAGTTTTTTATTTTACTCATCATTATGGATATATGAATTGTTACATTTTCAACACTGATAATATAAAATTTACACAAATTATAACTGTGCCATTTGTTGTGTCATTTACACCACAACAAACAATTTTGCCCCTACACAATTTTTGTTGAAATTTAGTGCACTTGTTTACCATGGAGACAACTGTGTCAACGAAGAGTGTGATATATATATATATATGTTTATTCTATTCTCCTCTTATCTCAAAGGTAAACATGCTGAAGACATATTTGGAGAGCTCTTCAATGAGGCAAACATGTTCTATTTGCGGGCGAACTCTCTGCAGGATCGGATTGACCGACTTGCCGTCAAGGTCACCCAGCTGGACTCCACAGTTGAGGAGGGTGAGTCTGCTTCTGGGAAACAAGGGCTCAGGGTCATCCCTCAATACACAACGGCCATCGGCATCTCAATTTGTCCTAAAACAAATCTCTGAGGTTACATGGCTCCAGTGTGAGATCAATACCACTGTATTCCTCCAAACCGAAAATCAACAAAATAAATAATGCAAAAATGTTGCGCACCCCGCATCTCTTTTACCCAGACCAAAGCGTGTCCTCACATCTCTTTTTTCAATTAAAAGATCAATACTGGAGTTTACTTTACACACTCTGGAGCGCAGGTGTAATCAATCTCTCTTTCTCTCCTTCACCCTGTGCAGTCTCTCTTCAGGACATAAACATGAGGAAGGCTTTTAAAAGCTCTACTGTACAGGACCAGAAGGTGGTGTCCAAGAGCAGCGTACCGATCCCGGTGACAGAGATGTACAATTTGAGTGATAAACCACCTCCTCTTAATATTCTCTCATCCTACAGGTATGTGTCAATGCATGTTTGGGTCAGATTTTGAGGACCAAATGTACCCCACATGTATAGTAAAAACTAAAACCACAGTCCCGATGAGGAATACTTAATAAACATATACTAAATACTAAATTATTTTTCCATACATTCTTTGGTGTATTTTTTTTATTATATTATGTATGTATAATGTTGTAACCATTTTAATTTATTATTTGAATGTATTATTGTATTAACATTTTTAATATCTTTATTAATTTAATTAAAGCTCAATCTTATAAATCTACCATTGACTTGCATTAATATAATTTTTTTTATTCATTTAATTTCATTGACTAACAATTTTAACCATTTTCAATCATATTATTAATTTAATAATAATAATACAATTATAATATGTTTTATTATTCATTTATCTTTATTAATTATAACTAAAGCTTATACTTATAATTACATTTTCAATTGACTTTTGACATTTTACATTGATATTATCTTTGGCATTCATTCTTTGTAATATTTGCATACTAAATTGTTATTGGTCTTTTCTCTATCTATGTATCATATAAAGTTGTGTTTAATCCCAGTGTTATGCAAATAAGAAAATCAGCTCTGAAATAGCATTTCATTTACTGTACATACACTATATTGCCAGTATTGGGACACTTCTCCAAATAATTGAATTCAGGTGTTCAAATCACTTCCATGGCCACAGGTGTATAAAATCAAGTACCTAGGCATGCAGACGCTTCTACAAACATTTGTGAAAGAATGAGACACTCTCAGGTGCTCAGTGAATTCAAGCGTGGTACCGTGATAGGTTGCCACCTGTGCAATAAGTCCATTCGTGAAGTTTCCTCTCTACTAAATATTCCACAGTGACTGTTAGTGGTATTATAACAAAGTGGAAGCAATTGGGAACAACAGCAACTCAAGCCACAAAGTGGTAGGCCATGTAAAATCACAGAGCGGTGTCCGCGCATGCTGAGGTGCACAGTGCGCAGAAGTAGCCAACTTTCTGCAGAGTCAATGGCTACAGACCTCCAAACTTCGTGTGGCCTTCATATTAGCTCAAAAACAGTGTGTAGAGAGCTTCATGGAATGGGTTTCCATGGCCGAGCAGCTGCATCCAAGTCTTACATCACCAAGTCTAATGCAAAGCATAGGATGCAGTGGTGTAAAGGACGCCACCACTGGACTCTAGAGCAGTGGAGACGTGTTCTCTGGAGTGACCAATCACGCTCCTCTGTCTGGCAATCCGATGGATGAGTCTGGGTTTGGCGGTTGCCAGGAGAACGGTACTTGCCTGACTGCATTGTGTCGAGTGTAAAGTTTGGTGGAGGGGTGATTATGGTATGGGGGTTGTTTTTCAGGGGCAATATAGTGTATAATGCCTCGACAGATTAGACTGGTCCGAAAATACCATTGAATATACCAGAAATAAATAATGTATCAATTCTTTCCCAAAACATTAATATGTATTAGAAGTGGTACTTATAAAACAATGTCACCAAAGTTATATGAAGATGATGAATGTATCCTTTAATATGCCCTCTGTCAGTCAGAAGTCTGATTAAGGAATATAGAGCAGTCATGAATACTTAAAGCTGGCAGATGTAGTTCATGTGAACGCTAGCTCTTAAGGTAGAGAATATGGGCCACTCATGAATACTTAAATAGATCTAATGCAGAATGTGTGGAGGGAATGTTTCAAGGGACAGTGGCTGCTCTCTGACTCATCTTTTTCAGTCTGTTCGGCTGAATGCTGTTAACAAAAGTTTTTGGCGATTTTGCATAAATGATTAATGGCCAATTAATAGCACTTTTCCAAAAGCAGCCAGTCAGAAATGATGCATCAAGATGCTTTTAAAAATCATTTTCTCCTCTGAAGCAGTCCATAAAAGCAATCCAGCAACTGGCATTCTGAATGGGAATGGTTACATAAACATATTCATAGTCAAATATATCTCTCAACCACTGTTTTATTGAGATGTTAATTAAGAGAAATGGTTTTAAATAGCTTTGGATAACCAAAATCAATCATGAAAATTATGTTTTTTGTTTTTGTTGCCATAGAGATGATGGTAAAGAAGGACTGAAGTTTTACACTGACCCCTCCTACTTCTTTGACCTGTGGAAGGAGAAGATGCTACAGGACACAGAAGACAAGAGGAAAGAAAAGAGACGACAGAAGGTTGAACACCCTTTTCTTACCTCTCTTTTGGGTTTGGGGGCAGTAATATATTAATTTTTTTAAAGAAATTAATACTTTTATTTAGCAAAAACACATTAATTTGATCAAACGTGACATGTTATGAATATTTCATGTCATAGAACTGTGAGAAATGTTTCTTGAGCAGCAAATCAGCATATTAGACTGATTTCAGAAGAATCGTGTGACACTGAAGACTGGAAACCTAGTATAATGCGTGTTCATGAGGCAATATGTGATAATTAAACATCTCTCTGTCCTTTGATACCTTGCGACAGGAGCAGAGACGGTGTGTGGACGGCACACTGCAGAGGGAGGTGAAAAAGGTGCGAAAAGCTCGAAACCGCAGGCAGGAATGGAACATGATGGCTTTCGATAAGGAACTGAGACCTGACCATCGACATTCCCACACTGTGCACAGAGGAGGTTCCACGGAGGGCATCATGTCCCCGGAGCACAGGTAACATGGGCTACATGCACTTAAGTGCACATATATAAACTCAATTTCATTTAATCTAATTCATAATTCATGCAGGTCTCATGGAGATCATGCAGATCACGGTTATCTCTCCATGGCCAACCATGCCGGCCACGCCCACACTTACTCTGGGCCTCCGCCCAGCATGGCGGCCTTGTCAGCTCATACCCAATTGACCATGGACCAGGATTACCGGAGTGGGCCTATGGCATACCGTTCTGGCACATTGGGTCGCCCGCACCAGGCTCCGCCCCCTCCACCTGCATCAAACACAATTAACGGCTCTATGACCCTCCCACCTGCCGACTACAGGTTTGTCGTTTTTATTTAGATTAATCAGTTAGTTATAAACAAATTAAACAATTGATTGCCCAAGGATGTTCTGTAATATCCATGAGATTTTTATTGGATCATGTGTGAAGATATTAATAACATTTGTTTAACTTTTTTTTTTCTTACATTTACCATATTTGATAATATTACTTAATAAATTGTATAATATTACTCAATATAGTTATTATATTACTTAATATTACATAGTATTACTCTCTAAAGACTGTTTAGAAATCACAAGATTTTAAATCTATCCAGAATTATATGAAATATAAAAATATAAGTTATAAAAATGAAAACTTATTTGTGAAATAAAAATGGTTTTGTTAAATATGTATATACAATATAAATAATATATTATTTAATTTAATGTTATATATATAACATAGTGAAGCAATGCAACTGACGCTGGTAGATCACATGATCACATGACGGTAGATTTGGACGTCTTTGGCATCAGAAAGTTTGAAAAACCCTGGTCTATATTGTAAATGCCACAGTGGGTATTTGCAAATACTGCCACGGTCAACAAATTTGTGACATGCTTTCGTGATTTTACTATACAGTTATACTTTTGAATTTATATAGCATCAGTTTATGTTGAATGGGGTGAAAAAGCATGATTTCGTTTTCTTTCCCTCTTCTCCTCTCGACAGTGTGGATTACATGAATTCTGGGCCGCCGCCTCCACCACCTGCTGTTATCCCATCAGCACAAACTGCTTTTGCTATGCCACCCATGGGACAGGTCCCGCCTCCAGGCCATCTAGGACCAATGGGAGCAGTTGCCGGTTATGCCCCACCCATTCCACCTACCTCTATACCAATGGGTGCCCCTCCTCCACCAGTTGCCCCACCCCCTCCTGGAGCCCAATCCATCACACCCAAACGGCCCTCTGTGCCTAATGAGGCCCAACCCACCAACGATGCACGCAGCGACCTGCTCGCAGCTATAAGAATGGGTATGAAGTGTGTTTATGTTATGAATATAAGCATTTCACACTTGTTATACTGTACATAAACATCTTGTTTTTGAACATGGGTAGATTTCATAAGCTTTACCATTATAAAAATCATTATCTGTGGAGGTCACCATGTCATCAAAAGTTTGGGGTCGGTAAGATTTTGATTTTTTTTAATGTTTTTAATGTTTTTTTAAAGTCTCACCAAGGCTGCATTTATTTGATCAAAAATACAGTAATATTGTCAAATATTACAATTTAAAATAACTGCTTTTAATATATTTTAAAATATAATTTATTCCTGTGATGGCAAAGCTGCATTACTCCAGTCTTCAGTGTCACATTATCCTTCAGAAATCATTCTAATATGCTGATTTGCTGCTCAAGAAACATTACTTATCTTTTGTGGCAATCATTTCAGTATTATTTGATGAATGGAGAGTTTTCTAAGAATCTTTTGTATCATTATAAATGTCTTATTGCGTCCTCCTTGCTGAATGAAAGTATTAATTTCCTTTTTTTTTTATTGTGCTGACCCCCCAACTGACTGAACTTGTTAACGGCAATGAATGTAAATATTTTTATATGAATTGCAGCTGTTCATAATACATCATATCACGAACAAGGCGAACAGTCAAAGCATGAATCAAAACTCCTGAAAATATTTTTTCCACGCATTCTTTTCTTATTATATCCCTGAATGTGGGCAGAGACAAATCATATAGAACAATGAAATTGCTCCCTGTAACGTTAACTTCTCCGTCTCGCCTACACTCGACTGCAGTATCTCACAGGAGGTGGATCATGTGAGCTCCACTGACTTCACTTCATCGCTCGCTTGCAGAAAGTTAAACTTCTATAAAGTTGCCGGACACACCCACATTTCATCACAAACGCCCACTGTTGTTCATCTCTCATTGAAAATGAATGAGTTGAGCTGTTGACGTTTGTGTGTGTTTGTTTGTACGGCAGGTATCCAGCTGAAAAAGGTTCAAGAGCAGCAGGAACAGCAGGCAAAACGAGAACCGGTGGGCAATGATGTCGCCACGATCTTGTCTCGCCGCATTGCTGTGGAATACAGTGACTCTGAGGACGAATCTGAGCTGGAGGACAATGATTGGTCTGACTAAAACAATACTAATGCACAAAATTCACAGACACTTACTCAGTAATTTACCTGCGAACAATAACGTTGCATTTCCCATACACAAAATTATCTTGTACTGTATGCATCTTAATAAAGGCGTGATAGGCCGTCTGTATTATGGAATACTAAGATAGTCAGTCTTTTCCCTGAGCTACCACGTATGATGCTTTTTCCATTTTTTCTAATGCTTTCTAACGCAACACTTGTTAATAAATGATATGGACATACTGTAAGTAGTAATAGTAACTGGAACTAAAGATAAAAAAGCATGTTGAGGTCATCAAAAACAGACGTTTCTGCATGAAAGTTTCCATGTATGTTGAGAAACATTGAGGTCAGTAGTTATATTTGTGTGAACTGGCCCGAGGTGTTTTATTAAACTACCTGAAATGTGTTTTCTCTGTAATGTCTGGTGTCTTTGTGCATGTGTGCGCCGGTTGTCTTGTGACAATAAAAATCCGTCGAATCACGTTAAATCGCTCTCCGTTCCTGCCCCTCAGTGGCTTTGTCATGGAAACAGGACAGTTTTGATTCCGAGCCCCATGTCTCTATGGAAACAGTACAGCTGAGACTGGGATCGCCATGGCAACAGTGGATTTGAGGCACTCGGCCAATTGATGTGCGAGTGTGAACAAACCCAGGCGAGGATATTTTTAATGCACAGCACATTCTTTTTAATACAAAATTAACAAGATCTCTCAGTTCATTAAACTAACCAAAGCAATAAAAGTATACAACCAACACTTTGGAAAAATATACAACACGTTAACACAATGTTTTACAATGTTAATTAGTGCATGTTGATTATAATTCTTATAATATTGTTTTGCAGATAAGTAATTCGTTGTGCCTTTTCTCATCAAAAAAATAAAGTGCATTTCACAGTTAAAACTACGCATACGTGTACACAAGATGCTGAAACCAATGCACCCGACTGCTCCTCGGATTGTTCAAGATTTCGATTCTAGTATCTAAATAAAGTACAGAACGAGTCTGAATCCTACTGTAAATGTAGAAAGTTTCCTCACAAGACACCAAACCAGAGGTGATTTCCTCTTCTATGCTCTTCAAATAAACCAGAACGGGAGACAGACTCCCATCCGAGCCCTTTTTCGCCCCTTCGCTTTGACATTTTCAAGCTCTCACATTGGATTACAGAGCACAATCATCTACAGTTGGATACAAGTCTTTTTAAATCATGGATTCAATAGGCAAACGTCCATCTGCGTGTGGAAAGTCCATCAGAGACCAGGCACAAAGCATGATAACATCATTTTACAAAGCTCTTTTCAAAAACAGACGGAGATATGATGTTTTAGTCAGGGAACTAACCCCCAAAAGCCATCGCGATAATCTCCCGGTCATGTGCATCAGGCATTAACCCTCTCAATCCGCTGTAGACAAGCCTGCCCAGGCAACAGGAGACACTGGAATGTGGCCCACGGTTAACTTTTGCAGATTAGAGTGCAGCAGGGATGATGTATTTTTGTAGGCCCGGAAACAAGTTAGCATCTTAGCGCCTCCGCTTACAAATCAATGGGTTTTTGGTTAAATGCCTGGAATAAGGTGTGCGATTCGGATTAACACAAGCTCTAGATATTTTCACGTCAGTAATACAGTGATTTTTAAAAAAAGCTTTTACTTGTTTTGAAAAAGGCCTACAGAGTTTTTCAGGGACTTTAAAGCTTGGTACATACTCAGCAAGAACAAAGAAATGTGTTCGTTTTCTCGAGGGAGCAAGAACAAGAACAAAGTTTGTTCTGGCCAGGACATTCCATACTTCACGAGAAAAGCAGGTGCCGAACTTCTTGGGAGTCCTCAGAGGCCCCGCCCACTGCAGCTCGCGTTTAAATTTCTGACCAATGGCACAATAGTTCTCGGACACCCACAAGAAAAAAGTTCTGCTCAGACGGTGTGTCGAGGAAAAGCTGCGAGAACTCCCAAACCAGGGCTGCGAGAACAAAATGACACAATTTTGTTCTCGCAGCCCTGGGAGCGAGAACTTTTTTCTCTGTTCTTGTGGAGTATGTAATGGCCTTAAACGTCATCATGCTGAACGGGAAATCTCATCTACTCACTTAGTCGCTTTCACAGCCTCGCCATGTTTATAATCATGCTCTTGCAAGCTATTCTACCTTAAACGGAAAAATGCTTTTTTAATAAAGGCGCTTAAGGTGCATAATTATCATAATTACGAGATTTCAACTTGTAAAAAACGTTCACGTCCTTGTAAAGCTCGTAATTCCAATTGGTAGGCTGGGAAATTTCTATGAGCTCATACTTGTCCCACAAGTTTTTTGCAGATTAATTTAGGTGTTGATGTTGCCATATGTAACTGAGGCCAGCTAGTAAGAGCTGTGTGGGTAAAGCTCACTCCCTTGATCTCAGGAGGCACACTAGCACCAGACACTAGAGACTGCTACCTTTCGTTACATTGTCAGCGTGCCCGCCTCCCAGGCTGGAGACGCCGGTTCGAATCCCACTCGGAGCAGGTTGAGTAGGACCGGTTACAATGGTGCCATGACCTGGGTGGGAGTGAGGTTTAGGGGGGTGAGTGTAAAGGAGGCCAGCTCGTAAGAGTGGTGTGTGGTAAACCTCACTCCCCTGATCTCAGGAGGCGCACTAGCGACAGACTCAATAGACTGAAATCTTAGCATCATTGTTTGTGCGCCCGCCTCCCATGCCGGAGACGTCGGTTCGAATCCCGCTTGGAGCGGGTTGAGTAGGACCGGTTACATTGGAAAAACCCGGATGGGAGTGAGGTTTAGAGACTTGAGTGTAACGGAGGCCACCTAGTCAGAGTTGTGCGGGTAAACCTCACTCCTCTGATCTCAGGAGGCACACTAGCGACAGACACAATAGACTGAAATCTTTAGCATCATTGTTTGTGCGCCCGCCTCCCATGCTGGAGACGTTGGTTCAAATCCCGCTTGGAGCGGGTTGAGTAGAACTGGTTACATTGGAAAAACCCGGATGGGAGTGAGGTTTAGCGGCTTGAGTGTAATGGAGGCCACCTAGTAAGAGTTGTGCGGGTAAACCTCACTCCTCTGATCTCAGGAGGTGCAATAGAGACCAACACTAGAGACTGCAATCTTTCGTGACATTGTTATCGCGCCCGCCTCTCATGTCGGAGACGGTGGTTTAAGTCCCGCTCCAAGCGGGTGGAGTGGGACCGGTTACATTGATGCCATGACCCGGATGGGAGTGAGATTTAGGTGGGTAAGTGTAATAGAGGCCAGCTAGTAAGGCCCTGCCCCAAATGGCACCCTAAACATTTGCGTTCCTATGAGTCCGCATTTTCGTGACATAACACCGCTTTGATTGTTGGGAAGAAGTCTGCTGCGGAGCTCGCTTCAGTGCGGGCTCTGTAAAAGTGTGCATCGAGGACGCATATCAACTGCAAAGGGGGTGCTCGCAAGTACCCTTGTGAAACCTAAAATGACAAATGGAACACCCTACAGTCTCATGGACTTAACAGATGCGCACATGGCAGCCCTTTTAAGTCCACAAGACCAAAAGTACATATAAAGTGTGTGCCCATTTGGGACAGGGCCTAGGAGCCTGAACCTAAACCTCACTCCCTTGATCTCAAGAGGCACACTAGAGACTGCAATGTTTCGTGACATTGTTAGCACTCCCGTCTCCCATGCCAGAGACGCCAGTTTAAATCCCGCTGGGAGTGGGTTGAGTAGGACTGGTTACATTGGTGCCCTGACCCAGATGGGAGTGAGATTTAGGGGGGTAGGGGGGTAAGGCCCTGTTCCAAATGGCACTCTAAACACTTGCGGTCTTCCGATGAGTCTGCGGAGCTCGCTTCAGTGCAGATATCAACCGCAAAGGGGGCACTCATGAGCACCCTTCTGAAACCTAAAATGAAAAATTGGACACTCTACGGTCACATGGACTAAACGGACATGCGCACACGGCAGCCATTTTAAGTCCACAAGACCGAAAGTGTATTTGAAATGTGGCATTTGGGACTAGACATGTGCCGGTAAATGGTAATACGATATACCGCAATAATGAACATGCACAATATTGTTATCGTGGGCACTTCAAAATACCGTGAATAATTATTTATTACGAATTATTCCGATTTTTATAATGTATTTTAAGAATACTTTACCCATCAACCGTTTAAAATGAACAACGCGTCAAAGAGGAACGCGCACTGATGTAAACAGACCGTTCATGAGCCGAGCACATGGCGGAAGGCGTGAAGACACACTGAAGTGCACATTCACTTTCAGACAGCAGAGGGCGCTGATGGAACAGCAGAAATACAGCCGTTTCCCCAGTAACCACAATCCGGTGCTCATCATCACATAACCTAATACTTAAAGACTTAAAGTCATTTTCAAACTTTTTTTTTTTTTTTAAGTTTTAAATTACATGCCTTAGATATTGTTTGAATATGTTCTGACTGTTGTTCAATCACACACTTTACAATATGGCTCCATTATTTAACATTAGTTCATTCATTAACAAACTGACAATGAAAAATACTTCTAAAGCATGTATTAATCTTAGTTAAATGTACATTTCAGCATTTAATAACACATTATTAAAATCAAAAGTTGTAACTGTATTATTTAATGGACCTGAGCTAACACTAACAGTTGCTTTTTTAAACTAACATTATCAAAGAAGAATAACTTCTGTAAAAATGTAGCTATTCGCTCTTTGTTAATGTTAATGCATTAACTGGCGAGACATTATTGTAAAGTGTTACCTATTGTTCTTTATAATTCTTTAGCACTTTAATCTGTTTCAAATATTTGTTTACTTTATACATTTTTGTGTATTGCTTTATTGTATTTAAATGTTTGGTTCTTTTGTTATAAGAAAGTTTTTAAACCTGTTATAGTATGACAACACTCTTTTTGCAACTTTTTTTAAAATATCGTGATAATACCGTATACCGTGAAAAAAGCTTCAGCAATTAATCGCAACATGAAAATTTGATACCGGCACATGCCTATTTGGGACAGGGCCTAAGAGCTGTGCGGGTAAACCTCACTCGCCTAATCTCAAAACGCACACTAGAAACAGATGCTATAGACTGCGATCTTTGGCGTCCTTTTTAGCGCACCCGCCTCCCATGCCGGAGACGCTGGTTCGAATCCCGCTTGGGGTGGGTCATGTAGGAACGGTTACGCATAGAGATGTATAATTTCCAGTATGGAACGTCACGTGTTGTCATCTCGAAATTATGGTAATTACGACATAAAGTTTAGCAATGTTCTCTGGCAATTGAATTTAGGCTTCAAAAGTCATAAAAGTTTTGTTAGTTAGTAAAGACTATCATCATGAACAAAACGTGTAAGAATCATAAACTTTTGTTGGTCGCAGAGCTCAATAATCCAAAAGACAATGGTAAAATCCTGTTGGGTTTTTGTCGAGGGAACCAAGGTGATGCTAACTTCCGGGTTGGCCTACAAACACACATATCACTGCAGCGCTCTATGACACCATCATGCCTCCTTAAAGTCACATGCCTTATTTACAGGATGCTATGGTAGAACGCCATAGCAATGATAAGAACGTCTTTGTCGATACATTCAGAAGAGGCCGTACAGCGCATCAGATTACAAAATAAAATCTCAGGAATTCCGAAAGAATTCAGACTGAGGGGGGAAAATAGAGACTTTCGATGAATATAGCAAAATAAAGTATTCCTCAGTGGTCAGATGTGACCGGTCATCATCTCCATGCTAAGCCCTATTAAAACTCGCATACCTGCTTGCTATCGCTCATGTGCTGTTTCAATGGAATCATATAGAGGTCACTCAGGCAAAAAAGGTCACGAGGGTGTGTCCGACCCGCAGGCACGATGTAAAGAGGGCGCGATGGGAAGACTGATAGCCACTCTAGCCCATGCAGGTCTATGGGGAATATACATTATTACCCCCAACTACATCATTGTCCCTGGAGAGACGAACATATATGCATGCGTTCACACATACACGTACACGCACACATGCACCGACAGTCACGCCTTACACATCACGTTCCTCACACGTATAAACATCTCTAGGTTTCGCAAAAGCAAATGCATACGGCAGAGTAGGTCACATTGAGTGTACAGCGAGATTTCATTCATAGTTAGATATCGTAAATGACCACAGGCAGGGCACAGTCACTTTCTGGACGAGAGAACACGAGGCAGTGAGATTATGGACATGTTTGCAGGGATTGGGACATCTGTCAAGTTCCTGTTTTTTCTAAAATCCCAAATTCACTAATATAATTCGGGTGATGTTGAAATAAGTACAGTCGTTCTTAGAATCCACTTGTATTTTCGAGGTGAGTTATTGACGGATGTTTTTTTCGGCTAGCTGAGGTGTTGGTTTTGCTTGGGCACGGCTGTTATTGCTGCCAGAATATTGCTATTATTTGATGAAACACTATGTCCGTAGTTATTGCTCGCTGATGGATTCTGCCACTACACTGAAATGGATAGTGGCTGGTTGGCATTTGGAGGGCATAAGGTAAAAAGCAAGGGTGAACTTCAGCTCATAATAGTAGCATGACACAAGCCTCAGTTGTGATGAAAGTACGATAGATTTTTATAATAACATTCCTCATCTGACATTTGCCAGCTCTGAGAGGCCAGCTGTTCTCTTCATTATAATCTTGTCATGTGGACTGTTTGAGGAGATTCACCAGTTTAATAAAAAATCATGACTGTAAATCTGCTGAAGGCTCATTTTAAAGTGGAAGTGTAGCTTGGCTGACACATCATTTAACAGAATATAATTTATCATGGATGACTCGCATGAAAACTTCATGTCATGTTTAACCCCAAAATCAAAAGAATGATCTCAATAAAGAATAATTAGTGCTGTCAAATAGATTAATCGCGATTAATCACACCCAAAATAAAAGTTTGTGTTTACATAGGCTAATATATGTGTGTATTGTGTATAATTATGTTTATATAAATACACACTCATTCATGTATATGTTTAATAAATATTTGCATGTATATACTATTATATACTTATATTCTATATAAGTATAAATATTTTACATATAAATATACAAAAAAAATTATATATACATGCATGTGTGTGTGTATTTATATATAATAATTATACACAACACACACACACACACACACACACACAATTATGTAAACACAAACTTTTATTTTGGATGCGATTAATCGCGATATTTGGGTATGAAAGATGACAGAGGCAGTGGGATTCTCTCATAATGTTTCAAACAACATACCCCTCTAATTGATTTATCTTAATGCTGTCGCCAGATCATCCTTCTTTACAAATGCAATACATGTAAATTTTAAGCAAAATGCTTTGAGCTACCATTGTGTGAAAGCTATCCCGTATCCAGTAGTAATTACCAGTTGGGCACATTAAAAGGAGCAGTGCTCCATTCAGAGGGTTGCGGGCACAATTCAAATTAAAAGGAAATCAATAGAAAATACATTCGGTTCCATCCTCCATGTCGCTGCATATAAACAAACCTCTTATTCTTGCAGACACGCAATGCAACGGTTCTTTGAAGTGAGCCTCTATTCACATGGGGCTGTTTAGATGAACATACACGTTCTCCCGGGTCCCCGGTCGCTTTCATACCGCGTTTATGGAAGAGGATACGGAGACGGTTCGACTTCCGTTCCAAACTAAAATGAAGGCATCGACGGGTACGGTTATTTATAGAGTAGTTCTCATTCTGAGATTGTAGTTAGCTCTTCATGGTTTTCTGCTTTGGAGGACATTTTACATGCCGCGCTTGTGTTGAGATTTAAATCTCTCTCTCTCTCTCTCTCTCTCTCTCTCTCTCTCTCTCTCTCTCTCTCTCTCTCTCTCTCTCTCTCTCTCTCTCTCTCTCTCTCTCTCTCTCTCTCTCTCTCTCTCTCTCTCTCTCTCTCTCTCTCTCTCTCTCTCTCTCTCTCTCTCTCTCTCTCTCTCTCTCTCTCTCTAGGTCGGTTTCTTCGGAGGACTCGAGGCGCGGATCACCGAGCGCCTCGTCTATTTTTAGCACACCGCGGTTACTTAACTTTCAGTGCACGTTCTTGAATGCAGCAACAGCAGGACGAGATGAATGAGCTTCGGGATCCAGTCAAGAGGACCGCCTTGTGCTGCCCCTCATCCTCCTCCTCCTCCTCCCTCAAAGCCCGTGCAACAGGGGGCTGCCACTGTGGCCAAGCCAAAACGAGCACAAAAAATGCAACGGCATATTATGTACAAGATATTTACATCTGCCTGCCACACAGCTTCTGTTTCCGGCCTTTTTTTCCCCTGGACAGGGTGTGGCAGCTGGTCAGATCAGGATCAGGCAAAGATCGTGTGGCAGTGGTTGTCACATAACAATTAGGGGAAGACATAAACGGGTGACGAGCACGCCCTTTCTGGTGCTTTCTGTGCAATTCCCTAGGCACATCAGACGTCGCTGGGGGTCCGTGCCCGTTGGGCCACGCTGGCAGGGATACATCCACAGCACACCAGCCACAGCGCTTTCTGGATCTCTTGATTGCGGAAGGCGTAAATTACGGGGTTGATGACCGAGTTGTAGGTGGCGGGCACCAGGGTGGCATATGTGTAGAGTGGTGGGTACGTGTAATCGGCTATGAGCGAGTAGACTGTAAATGGCATCCAACAAGCGGCGAATGTGCCCAGAATGATAGCCAAGGTGGATACACCTTTCCGCGTTGTGACGTAGTGAGGGCTTGCGGCTAAAAAGTGGTGCTGGAGGGCGATTTGGTGTGCATGTCGCATGACAATTTTACAGATCTGCACGTAGAGCTGTAGCATGAGGCCAAAGAGCAGAAGGAAGGACACGGAAAGAACGGCCACGTTGTTTTTTGTAAGAGGCCACACCACACTGCAGTTCTCCTCCTCACCCAGGCAGTTCACACCGGTAACAGGCAGCAAACCCAGACACAACGACACTCCCCATAGAAGCACAAGCATGGTGTATGTGAAGGCAGCCGTTCGCTCAGAGTTATAGGTGAGGGCGTAGTACAGCGACAGGTAGCGGTCAATGGTGATAGCCAGCAGGCTGAAAACAGACGCGGAGAAGGACGCCACCACCAGACCCACAGTCAGAAGCTGCGCCGAATCAGAGCGCAGCAGGTAAGCGAAGGTAAAGTGCAGGACTAACCCCAAACCGGCCAATAGGTCAGCAAGAGCTAGGCTGCCGATCAGCAGAAACATGGGTGCGCGCAGAGCCGGGTTCTGCCAGATGACCAAAACCACCAGGGCGTTCTCGCAGGCTATGAGGCTGCCGGACGAACACAGCACGATGTCCCACGGGTTTACCAACAGCTCAGCGGGCGGCCTCGCCGGCAGGACAACCGCAGGTGGGTACGTTCCGACGGTGATGTTCTCTAAGCTCCCTGCGCCGCTGCTGCCCCACGTGGGTTCTTGAGCTAGCCAGCTGGGAGAAACTGACACCTCTTCGCTCATTCTGCCTCCCGTCTAAAATGACACACACAAACGCAGAAAAACAGAATGAGAAGTATAACTTTTGTCTAAAAAAAAGACAAAACATTTATATAGTCCACCGTTGGCATCAATGGTACAATGAAGAACCTTTAACACAACCACAGCACAAAATATTCTTTGTAGTGGAAAAGGGTTCTGTTATTAGTTCTTCACACTGAGAAAAAAATGGTTCTTTTAAGAACTGTTCACTGAAAGCTTCTTTAGGGAACTGGTTCTTATAGCATTGCTGTGAAAACCACATTTTTACGAGTACAGATACTGTCAGCATTTACTTACCATCATGTCGTTCCAAACATGTGACTTCCTTATGTGGAACATAGATGTTTTGAAGAATGCTTTTAACAAAACACGTTGGTTCCCATTGACTTCCATTGCATTTTTTGGGGTTGGGGTATATATAAATGGAGGGGAACCGAAAGGTTACCACCATTCTTTAAAAATATCTTCTTTGATGTTCCACAGAAGAAAGAAAGTCATACGTGTTTGGAATGACATGACAGGAGGGTAAGTAAATGCTGACAGACTTTTCATTATCCGTTTGAATATTAAATAATACATTTACATAAGAACTAGCAGCTGTGGTTGCCAGAACTTTACTGTAAAAAGAAAAGAAAAGAAAGAAAATACAGTGCCAATGTTACAAGCATTATGGATTGACATTTTGGTAACTATATTTTGCAATTTCTCATGACATGTTATTACATTATGTAATTTTAAAACATCATAAAGTTATTTAAATATATATATATATATCCAGGCACATTTGACCAATTCCAAACCACAGTAATCCTAATAACTACTATTGATTTAGTATTTAATAATGTATAAGTGATATATAATTGTTCATGAAGGCTGGAAATGAAAAACACCTTATATTCAGGTGTGCAGAATTATTAGGCATGTTTTCTTTTACAGATAAATTGAGCCAAAAAAGAGACATTGCTTTTTTATAGGCTTTATAGGTTGAGAGTGACTCTTGAAGGACCAGCACCACATCCTCTAGTACCACTGTTTGAAGAATTCATCTTCCAGAATCTGGCAGTACGTTTTGGGAGTTCATTTTAGTCCATCCTGAAGTCCGTTTTGCAGAGATGGACTAAAAATGAACTCCCAAAACGTACTGCCAGATTCTGGAAGATGAATTCTTCAAACAGTGGTACTAGAGGATGTGGTGCTGGTTCTTCAAGAGTCACTCTCAACCTATCTGTCCATAAAGCCTATAAAAAAACCTTCTTCATGTATTTTACAACACTTCAGCTTGTGATTCTTATTTAGTGGGGGTCATTTTTTAGGATTCTTTACCTAACTGAAGTCTCTGAGATCCTGACACCTTGCACTTCTGGAGACTCCAGGTAGGTTGCAGCTCTGGAAAATGGTGGCGCTGGAGACTAAAGGGTTCCTGATGGTTTCACCCTTAATTCTTCACCTTAATTCTTAATTCTTTTGCAGTTAACAGGTGTCTTTTCTTCACCACCTGTTTTTGTCAGATCCTGCTGACCCAACGAGCATTTCACTGTCCAATGGTCATGCCTTAACTGCAATGTCTAATACTTTTTGACTTTTCAGTCTGAGTTAAATCTCTTTTTTGGCTCAATTTATCTGTAAAAGAAAACATGCCTAATAATTCTGCACACCTGAATATAAGGTGATTTTCATTTCCAGCCTTCATGAATAATTATATATCACTTATACACTATTAAATACTAAATCAATAGTAGTTATTAGGATTACTGAGGTTTGGAATTGGTCAAATGTGCCTGGAAAAAAAATATGATCAGAAAATCAACGTGCCTAATAATTCTGCACTCCCTGTATATATATATATATATATATATATATATATATATATATATATATATATATATATATATATATATATATATATATATATATATATATATATATATATATATATATATATATATATATATATATATATATATACACATACATACATACAGTGTGTATATATATAAACAAAATAAAACTCATTTTTAAATAAAATATAAAAGGTCTGGTTGATTTCTAGGAATACCTCTTTTCCTGTGAATTCAACCTGCTTTTTAAAAATATAGACAAATATATTTTACCATAAAATGATAGCCTACATATTGTCTTAAGTATAATGTACATTTTATGATTAAATTATAACGTGATTCATACTTCTTTTTTTTTTACGTTGAATTGTTCAGTATTTTACAGCAACATTGTGTTTTATATATAAATAGGCCTTTTTCTTTCTTTCTTTTTTACTATTAGCAAGTGCTTACTGTAGCATTTGTACATTATTTTCCCATTAACACAACATTTTTACAGTGTATAGGCATTCCAAAAACATCAGAGATTATAATCATCCATTATAACAGAAAATTAGCCATAATAATTATCCTAAATGCCATTGTTCAGTTTAATTATGCATTACTTCTCTGTTAGTGTCTTAAGACTCATGGTGTTCTTTTGTTTAGAACAAAGAATCAAATTAAGATGAAAGATTTTACCTTAGTGGTTAAGTGGCTAAAGGAACCGGCTATTATTGGGATACTTTTGAATCATACAATACAATGGTGGGAAATCAAAAAATGAAGGGAGGGTCCTATTGAGTGCTGATATTAAATAAAGGCGGGTTCCACTGCTTATAAAAGCCCCCCTGCACCAGCATCCTTTTATCTATCACATATGGACTCCTAAAGAACATCTACACTTCCAGCAGCTGGAGGCAACCATTGCTTCCCCTGAGCCCTTTTAGCTTTATAATAACGCTTCAGCTCTTGCTCTGTAAAAATCATTTATGTGCTGTAAAATGCAAAGCAATACCATCAGAACGATTTCAAATACACCCGGTCTCCATTCACTCCCCATCTGGAGGCTTCCCTACCTTGTCTTTTAGAGGAGAGGCGCCTGTTTAGATGTTTTTGCGTCCTTCTTGTCTTTCCATTGTATTTAATGGCAGCGCTGTTTGCAGGTGCAGCGCCGCGCGGACGGATGGAGGAATCGGATGCTGTGATGCCGGACCGGAGAATCGTCACAGCCAGCAGCAATAGCGGCTCTTCGCCGTCTGCACGAGCATCACCACCGACTGCGGCTGTGCGAGGCACTGGGAGGGGTGAGCTTTCCTTCTCAGACCAGAAGGTCCCGTCACCTATCTGCTGCTGGGAAACCTAAAGGACGCGATTCTGTGCCGTGATAGGCATTTTCGTGAACGGATAGCCTACAGTCAAACCAAAATGTATTCAGACACCTTCAACATTTTCTCACATTATCACAGTTTATACGCTATAATTTAGAAAATGGTAATAAAATATGACAAGAAATCAAGTGTTAAACTGTGTCAGAACAAATTCATCTTAATAATGGCAGATAACTTTGATAGAAAGGTATGTAATGGATTACAATCAACCAATCGGCTGTTAAATTCAAGTACACAATTAGATAATACCAATTTAGGTCAACAAATGACCAAGCAATGCTTCATTTTGTTCAATCTGTGGTGTAAAAGGTTGCATTAGCAATTTAAGAAAAGAAAAAAACACTTCAGCAAAACATGGTCAGATCAAAGTGTCTGAATAATTTTGGTCCCAAATTGTTTATCAATTTTACTGGTAGTCCACTGTATGAAGAATTGTTGGGTATAATATGTCAGTTTACTTTATTTTGCTGTCCTCACTTAACATAAATGAACTATAGTGTCCAGCACCCACTATAGTAAAACATTATATCAGGTGTCTGATTATTATTTTACACACACACACACACACACACACACATATATATATATATATATATATATATATATATATATATATATATATATATATATATATATATATATATATATATATATATATATATATATATATATATATATATATATATATATATATATATATATATATATATATATATATATATATATATATATATATATATATATATATATATATATATATATATACACTCACCTAAAGGATTATTAGGAACACCTGTTCAATTTCTCATTAATGCAATTATCTAATCAACCAATCACACGGCAGTTGCTTCAATGCATTTAGGGGTGTGGTCCTGGTCAAGACAATCTCCTGAACTCCAAACTGAATGTCAGAATGGGAAAGAAAGGTGATTTAAGCAATTTTGAGCGTGGCATGGTTGTTGGTGCCAGACGGGCCGGTCTGAGTTTTTCACAATCTGCTCAGTTACTGGGATTTTCACGCACAACCATTTCTAGGGTTTACAAAGAATGGTGTGAAAAGGGAAAAACATCCAGTATGCGGCAGTCCTGTGGCCGAAAATGCCTTGTTGATGCTAGAGGTCAGAGGAGAATGGGCCGACTTATTCAAGCTGATAGAAGAGCAACTTTGACTGAAATAACCACTCGTTACAACCGAGGTATGCAGCAAAGCATTTGTGAAGCCACAACACAACCTTGAGGCGGATGGGCTACAACAGCAGAAGACCCCACCGGGTATCACTCATCTCCACTACAAATAGGAAAAAGAGGCTACAATTTGCACGAGCTCACCAAAATTGGACAGTTGAAGACTGGAAAAATGTTGCCTGGTCTGATGAGTCTCGATTTCTGTTGAGACATTCAGATGGTAGAGTCAGAATTTGGCATAAACAGAATGAGAACATGGATCCATCATGCCTTGTTACCACTGTGCAGGCTGGTGGTGGTGGTGTAATGGTGTGGGGGATGTTTTCTTGGCACACTTTAGGCCCCTTAGTGCCAGTTGGGCATCGTTTAAATGCCACGGCCTACCTGAGCATTGTTTCTGACCATGTCCATCCCTTTATGACCTCCATGTACCCATCCTCTGATGGCTACTTCCAGCAGGATAATGCACCATGTCACAAAGCTCGAATCATTTCAAATTGGTTTCTTGAACATGACAATGAGTTCACTGAACTAAAATGGCCCCCGCAGTCACCAGATCTCAACCCAATAGAGCATCTTTGGGATGTGGTGGAACGAGAGCTTCGTCCCCTGGATGTGCATCCCACAAATCTCCATCTACTGCAAGATGCTATCCTATCAATATGGGCCAACATTTCTCAAGAATGCTTTCAGCACCTTGTTGAATCAATGCCACGTAGAATTAAGGCAGTTCTGAAGGCGAAAGGGGGTCAAACACAGTATTAGTATGGTGTTCCTAATAATCCTTTAGGTGAGTGTATTATATATATATATATATATATATATATATATATATATATATATATATATATATATATATATATATATATATATATATACACACACACACACAAAGATATTTTACCATAAAATGATAGCCTACATATTGTCTTAAGTAAAATGCACATTTTATCATTAAATTATAATATATATTGTATATATTTTTTTCTTCTAAATCCTTTATCCACTAGGATGTCTTTTTGGCCTGTACTCAGCACCACGTTTCCCTAACGTTATACGCATAGAATAAAAAGTATACTGCAAAAAATATTTTCATGATTTATCAAATTTTTTCTTTTGTTAAATCTACTTAAAGGGTTACTTCACCCAAAAATGAAAATAATGTAATTTATTACTCACCCTCATGCCGTTCCACACCCGTAAGGCTTCTTCGGAACACAAATTAAGATATTTTTGTTGAAATCTGATGGCTCAGTGAGGCCTCCATAGCCAGCAATGACATTTCCTCTCTCAAGATCCATTAACTAAAAACATATTTAAATTAGTTCATGTGAGTACAGTGGTTCAATATTAATATTATAAAGCGATGAGAATATTTTTGGTAAATCACGGGACTTTGGTGCTCCGAACCGCTGATTCGATACACTAACGTTTCGAAGCCTCATGAAGCAGTGTTTTTAAATCTGCCATCAAGTCATTATTTAGTTTTTTTTTTGGCGCACCAAAAATATTCTCCTCGCTTTATAATATTAATATTGAACCACTTTATATTTAACTGATTTAAATGGTTTTAGTACATTAATGGATCTTGAGAGAGGACATTTCATGGCTGGCTATGCAGGCATCACTGAGCCATCAGATTTCAACAAAAATATCTTAATTTGTGTTCCGAAGATTAACATTTTATGGGTGTGGAACGGCATGAGGGTGAGTAATAAATTACATTATTTTCATTTTTGGGTGAACCCTTTAAAGGATTAACTTAGTTCACTTTAAAATGAAAATTACTCCATGATTTACTCACCCTCAAGCCATTCTAAGTGTATATGACTTTCTTTCTGCTCTGGGTGTGTGTGTTCACTACTGTGTGTGTGCACTTGGATGGGTTAAATGCAGAGCACAAATTCCAAGTATGGGTCACCATACTTGGCCCCACGTCACTTCACTTCACTTCTTTCTGATGAACATAATCTGAGTTACATTAATAATATTCTGATGTTTCCAGGCTTTACAATGGCAGTGAACGGAGCCCATGAGTTTGAAGCTCAAAAAAGTGCATCTATCCATCATAAACGTACTCCACACAGCTCAGGGGTGTTAATAAAGGCCTTCTGAAGCGAAGCAATGCGTTTGAATTTAACACGTTATAACGTAAAATCTAGCTTCCTCCAGACCACCGTGCGTATTCAACTTACAGAAAAGGCGTAACTGGCACGACATATGACTAGCGTAAACGTTTTGAAATGTGAGAGGCATTACACTTTCTTCGTAAGTTGAATACGGAAGGCGTTTCGGTAGATATTTTTTACTTTATAAAGTTTTAAATATGGATCTTTTTCTTACAAAAACCCATCGCTTCGCTTCAGAAGGCCTTTATTAACCCCATGGAGCCGTGTGGAGTACGTTTATGACAGATGGATGCATTTTGAGCTTCAAACTCGTGGGTCTCATTCACTGCCATTATAAAGCTTGGAAACATCTGAATATTTATTAATATAACTCAAATTATGTTCATCAGAAAGAAGAAAGTCATATACACCTAGGATGTCTTGAGGGCGAGTAAATCATGGAGTAATTTTCATTTTAAAGTGAACTAGTCCTTTAATTTATGTTGTTCAGATAACAAAATTTTGAGTTTCTGTTGATGAAACCAATCTCCTTCATTGTATTAACTCAAATGTATAATTTCAATTAATTTAAAATTAAGGCAGCTAGGTAACGTACTTTTTTTAATTTAAGCCGACAATATATACATTTTATTTTTTTACAGTATTTTGCATTTATTCTCCCGTGTTCTCTTATATAGAGATGGACATATTTTATTTAAAAATACTTTATTTGTACTTTAGAAATATTATATTTTATATTAAAAAGTGTCCCATGTTGTACTTCAACCCTGTTATCTTCATAACATTGTCAAAATAAAATATTCCATTATAATAATAATAAAAAACCCTCAAAAAGAAAAAAAAAGATGTTAATTCATCAAGGTTAGGTGTGATCTCTTTTTAATCACTTTATCTTAAGATTTTATGTTTTTCAGTAGAGGAGAGCACATTTTAATTATTGAAAACTATATATTTTTTAGAAATATTAGCATTAAATTCTCTTTCTTTTAAACAAATTGTAGTGTTATGACCTTAAGCAAAAGACTCAATTAAAGTAAAAAGTAAATAAAAGTATTGGCTAAATAAACAGTAAAACTCAACCCTGCTACTTTTTTGAATGCCAACACATGTATTACAATGTTTGAATTTAGCTTGACATGGCAAATGCAATAGATGAACACTATAAAGGCAACGTTTGTCTGATAGAATACCTCAAATCTTAATTCTTTTCAAAACGGAAAAGGCACCTACTTCTAACGACCCAGAAGGTAATGTAACGTGTCTCTGTAGGATGAGACCCATTTATCTAGCATCTGACATTCAGACTGCATCTTTCTGGAAAGATGCACATTGTGTTGCTCCCCTGTGAGAGCTATTCTCGGCGCGTGCTATTAACAGCATGCTCATCTGTGTCACCCACTTCCCCCACTATCTTCCCTCTCTCCTCCATTCTCTAACCCCGTGCAGCCTTCGTCCCCATGCCTCTTTCTCAGTCTGCGCTATTTCAGACAGACTCGCACCTCCTCAAAGACTAAGCTGCGTAGACAGTGACAATGCGTGATAAAATCCTTCACAGACTGAAACTAGGCTCGGTATGGGCCTCAAAGGAGACAGATTTTAGAATTGCTGTTACGCGCTAATAAAAGTATGTAATGCTTTATGGAAATTTGAACGAATCAGAACGAGATCAGAAGAGAGATCAGTGAAAAGGGAATGATACTGTGCGGTTCTCCATCTTGCAGTAATCTGGACCGGCCACTGAGGGGCTACAGTGACCACGAATGAGTCATCAGCACAGGGCAAGGCTTGGTTGTATGTACGAGGGGTCCAATCAAATCGCAGTAGGCTGGTAATAGCTGGTATTTACATGCTTGCATGCATACATCCCATCTTGGTGTATACACTTTTATTTCTTTTTCTTTAAAACAGAAAATGATAAATTTCACAACAGGCCGTCTCAAGCAAACCCTCACATTAACCTTCCAACATCTACAAAACTGTATCAAAAGTGCACCATAGTGTTATACATCTTTTCTGGTTCTATTCTCATTTTTTGGCTATATCAGTAATATTATTATAATTCTCATAATATTTATACAAATATCACTCTGTACAAGGTAGAAATACATAACCCGAAATGCCCCGTATCCGGAGCTTTAAGACCCTCCCCGCCATTATAATAAACACACCCGCTTTCCCCATGCACAAGTCTTCAGCCTCCTCACAGCCACAGGAATCAAAAGATCGCAGCATGAAAGTTGAACGCAAATCCCCGTCATATCATACGGTCTGTTACATTAAACACATTCTCTCCACAGTAAGGACTGAACACGAGTTATGAAATGCTCCCACAACGTAAATACAACTGACAAACAACGTTCAAAAGGCCTTGCGACTACATGGCGTCCAACGTTACTGCTGCGTGGAGACTGGCGAGGGAGGGCTTGGACGGGTGGGGTGGGGTGTGTGTGAGGCGCCTCTGCAGAGAGAACCTGCGCAGGTGAGATGCAGCAGGGTTCTGCATACAGGCACGCCTGCTGAACAGGTGTCCGTAAGGGGACGCCTCTCGGGTCTCTCTCAGTCTCTGGACTGGTAAAACAGGATGTACCCGGACTCAGAGTTCTTGGAAATTTCAGAGGTTAATCCGTAGAATTCTTCAATCGCCTGGGCATCGATTTTCTATAGGGAGAAACAAAAAATGTTTTTAACAAATGCATGAAGGCCATTTTACAATCATCAAGACTGAGATTGGCTGGTGGAAGCCATCGGAATGAGAGTCGAGGCCTAGGAGCAGTGATGGTCTTGACTGGTATATGATATGATATGTGGACCGTGTGCGTGCATCAAGTGTAATTTGATGCTTTGTATTTTCTGACAGACAAACTACATGTATTAATTGTTTACAACTGAGTGAAATGCTTTAGCTTTTGTGTAGGATGATTGATTATGTGTATAGCTCGTTTTAATCTATATATCCATGGATAAATTGTTTGTTGTATGTATACGAATATTGATGTTGTATATTGATTGCAACTGGTCACTTGAGGTGATTTAGATCTATTGTTGAACCTTTGTAAACCTGCTTGTTGTACTTGCAGCAATGTATTAGTGTTTGATGGTTTTTCATACTTGTCATTGATGTAAATGTTGTTGTTCTTTTTTATAGTAATCACACCTTGATCCACATGTTGAGCCATCTTAAATAAAAGCAACCACTAATTCATAACCCAGTGATTATACAATTAAACCAATTATCATTAAACTTTATTACACACAGCTTTAAATCACTTACAATTAAATCCTTTTAAAAATTGATTACATTTAAATCATTTAAAAATTAAAGGGTTTATAAAGATTGCACCCCCAGCCAGCGATTTCTAGCTTATGAAATATTTTAGAGCTAAGTATAACTATATATACAGTGCATCTGGAAAGTATTCACATCACAGCCCTTCACTTTTTCCACATTTTGTTATGTTATAGCCTTATTCCAAAATCGATTAAATTCATTATTTTCCTCAAAATTCTACAAAAAATACCCCATACTGACAACATGAAAGAAGTTTGTTTGAAATCTTTGCAAATTTGTTAAAAATAAAAAAATCACATGTACTTAAGTATTCACAGCCTTTGCCATGACACTCAAAATTGAGCTCAGGTGCTGATCATCCTTGAGATGTTTCTACAACTTGATTACACCTGTGGTAAATTCAGTTGATTGGGCATGATTTGGAAAGGCACACATCTGTCTATATAAGGTCCCACAGTTAACAGTGCATGTCAGAGCACAAACCAAGCCAGGAAATCCAAGGAATTGTCTGTAGACCTCCGAGACAGGATTGTATCGAGGCATAGATCTGGGACACAGTACAGAAAAATTCCGCCTGGAGTTTGCCAAAAGGCATGAGAACAAATTATCTGGTCTGATGAAACGAAGATTGGCCTGGAGGAAACCAGGCACCGCTCATCACCTGGCCAATACCATCCCTACAGTGAAGCATGGTGGTGGCAGCATCATGCTGTGGGGATTTTTTTTAGTGGCAGAGACTAGTCAGGACCGAGGAAAAGATGAATGCAGCAATGTACAGAGACATCCTTGATGAAAACCTGCTTCAGAGCGCTCTGGACTAGAGCTTAGATGAAGGCGCGGCTGCACGGGAGTAATCACTTTCATTGCACATGAACTGGAGCACGTCTCATAAATAAACCGAAACTCAGCAGGCTACTTACCTCACAAACATGATAAATATGTGTATAGAAAGCTTGAAATGTCCACTGTTAAACGAAACAATTCGGCTAATTAAGCAATACGCAGTGTTCACGTGAGCAGCTCATGATGGCATCTCAGAAGCGGTCCTGCGTGTGCTCGACGCTTAGTTTAACGCTAATTTTTAGACTAATCCTGACACATTCGTTTCTTAGTTGTAGTATTAGTTCTTACTTTGCTAAAAATATATATTATTTCTGATTATGGCATCGGGTCGGGTCGGGTCGGGTCAAGTTCGGGCTCGGGCAGAGAAACTAAACTCTACTCTGGACCTCAGACTGGGGCGAAGGTTTATCTTCCAACAGGACAACGACCCTAAGCACACAGCCAAAATAACAAAGGAGTGGCTACGGGACAACACTGTGAATGTCCTTGAGTGGCCCAGCCAGAGCCCAGACTTGAACCAGATTGAACATCTCTGGAGAGATCCGAAAATGGCTTTGTACCGACTCTCCCCATCCAACCTGATGGAGCTTGAGATGGTCCTGCAAAGAAGAATGGGAGAAACTGCCCAAAAATAGGTGTGCCAAGCTTTTAGCATCATACTCAAAAAGACTTGAGGCTGTAATTGGTGCCAACGGTGCTTCAACAAAGCATTGAGCAAAGGTTGTGAATACTTCTGTATATGTGATTTAAAAAAATAAATAAAAAACATTTGCAAAGATTTCAAACAAACTTCTTTTACATTGTCATTATGGTGTATTGTTTGTAGAATTTTGTGGAAAATAATGAATTTAATCAATTTGGTAATAAGGCTGTAACATAAGAAAATGTGGAAAAAGTGAAGCCTTGTAAATACTTTCTGGATGCGCTGTATACACAGATCAGGCATAACATTACCGTATATAACATTTCTAATATTGAATTGATCCCCCTTTTACTGCCAAAACAGGCCTGACCCATCGAGGCATGGACTCCACTAGAGTCTAGACCCCTGAAGGTGTGCTGTTGTATCTGGCACCAAGATGTTAGCAGCAGATCCTTTAAAGTCCTGTAAGTAGCGAGGTGGGGCCTCCATGGATCGGACTTGTTTGTTCAGCACATCCCACAGATGCTCGATTGGATTGAGATCTGGGGAATTTGGAGGCCAAGTTAACACCTCAAATTTGTTGTTGTGCTCCTCAAACCATTTTTGCTTTGTGGCAGGGCGCATTATTCTGCTGAAAGAGGCCACAGACACCAGGGAATACAGTTTCTATGAAAGGGTGTACATGGTCTGCAACAATGCTTAGGTAGGTGGTACGTGTCAAAGTAACATCCACAGGCAGGACCCAAGGTTTCCCAGCAGAACATTGCCCAAAGCATCACACTGCCGCTGCTGGCTTTCCTTCTTCATCCTGGGGCCATGTGTTCCCCAGGTAAATGACGCACACGCACCCGGCCATACACGTGATGTAAAAGAAAATGTGATTCATCAGACCAGGCCACCTTCTTCCATTGCTCCGTGGTCCAGTTCCGATGCTCACGTTGGGGCTTTCAGCGGTGGACAGGGGTTAGCATGGGCACCCAGACTGGTCTGCGGCTATGCAGCCCCATACGCAACAAACTGCGATGCACTGTGTATTCTGACACCTTTCTATCAGAACCAGTATTAACTTCTTGAGCAATCTGAGCTACAGTAGCTCGTCTGTTTGATTGGACCACACGGGCCAGCCTTTGCCCCCCACGTGCATCAATGAGCCTTGGTCGCCCATGACCCTGTCGCTCTGACCCTAATATATCCCACCCACTAACAGGTGCCATGATGAAGAGATAATCAGTGTTATTCACTTCACCTGTCAGTAGTCATAATGTTATGCCTGATCGGTTTATATATACATTCAATATAAAATATCTATTTGGTTTGATATATTTTTTAACATTATTATGAAGATTTCCTTTTTATATATATATATATATATGTTTTTTTCATGTATTTTTCAGCATATGCTTTTATAAAGTCATTATGAAAATGTTTTTAATACTATAAATTAATTAAGGTCTGGCTGAGTCCTGAAAATCATCATTTTAAAATTCCCTAATATTTACAGGTTTTCCATAACTGTGGGAACCCAAAATCTCAGTGAATGACTGATGCTATTATACATGACGGATGGCAGCTTACCTCTACGATGTCGTCATCAAACAGTAGCCAGAAATCATGACTCTTTACAATTGCAATGTAGTGTCCTCGGTTTGGACCGCTGTGAAAGCACACATACATAAAAATAAGCTACAGATCGAGGAAGCAAATCAAGACAGTTCTCCTTTTTACACATTTTAAAAAGCTTACATGAACAGATTCTGTTCACACAAGCCAGCATTGCGAAATCAATCAACTTAGGGGGAAGAAAAACGCATTAATAAAAGACTGAAAGTCCATTCTGGCTTCCTGGTTTCCATCAAAATCTGTACCGACTTACCTGCCACAATGCACAACCACAGCGACCAGGTCGTAAAGCCTCTCGGGATTGGTGGCATCGCCAGAGGTGTTAAAGAGGCGGAGCTCCAGAGGGAAGACCACGCGGTAGCTTAGCTTAGTGTAGCGCTGCAGCTGCTCCATGTATTTAAATCTCTTCAAGTGCAAGGCAAGGATCATGGGAAGTTTCTTAACCCGCATTCTAGAGTCAAACACAGACATAATCATGTATCGAGTATATTCACTATATAATAAATATATATATATATAGTATAAAACTAAACAGGAAATAGCTGACAGAAATGAAAGCATGCTCACCTTTTGTGTGCTTCCTGTTTACTTCTGCATTCCTCACAGTAATATTTATACTCACTGCACAAGGTCTCTGTATTACTGAAACCTCTATAAGGGGCCAGTAAGAAAAAGAATAGCTTATTAAAATGGACGCATATTCATGTTTGCTTTGGGTTTAAGTGTGAGTGTGCTTTCAGACCTGAGACAGTGTGTGATTGAAGTGTTCTGCTCCACATCCACTGACAAATCCAAGAAATCCTCATCTTTACTGCTTATCTGTGAAAGAGCAAAGTCCAAAGACCCACCTTAGATAAAAGCCCAACCAATCACAGTCAGGAGAATTATCAGGATCCTGTCTTATTGAACGGTATCCGGTTAAGTTAAGTGAGGTGCAATTACCGTCTCGCAAGTGAGGCATCGTGTCTCGTTGGTCAACGTGCCCTGGAAGATCTCATGAACCCAGGTGGAGGAGGGCGGGGTGCTGTTATTGTTCTGTGAGTCAAGTGTCCCATTGGCCAGTTTGCCATTCTGCTTGTCTTGCTTGCGCTCTTCTTGTAGCAGGTCTGCTATAGTGTTCAGCAGGTAGTTGAGAAACTCGTGTGCATCTTGTTGCATGTAGTTATCAAACAGTTCTGTGGGGCGACAGGGAGAAAGAATGCTGCATAAAATAGCACACGGCCAATTTCTGTACATTTCTAATTTCACTCGCTTCATCTAGAATATTGCAGTCTTCAAAGCTTCAAGTCAGAAATATCATAATTATAAGTTATATGCACGTCAATGACCCAAGATACTTTTTTTAAACTCTTTATGAAATTCTAGATGGTAATGAAATAGATGGTTTTGTGATGATGCTATAATTTTGTGGTAACACTTACAATAAGGTTCCATTTATTTAACATTTACCAGTAGCTTATTCAAATTAAAAGTTGGATCTGTAAATGTTATTTACTGGACCCGAGCTGACATGAACTGAATACACAGTTGTATTTTTATTAACCACCATTAACAAAGGTTAATAAATGCATGTAAATAAATTGCTCCTTGTTAGTTCATGTTACTTAATGCATTAAAGGTAGGGTAGGCCATTTCAGAGTGGCTAGCAATAGCAAGTTAGCTTTGAAAGCATGAGATCCCACCCTCCCTTAAGAGCGCAAAGCCAAGCATCCTTCGAAACACATAAACGCACACACAGTCTGCAAAGTGACACCACGTTGAATTACCTCATGTCTCAAAGCACATAACATTACAATTAGGGATGGGACCATTATCGATTTCACGATAAACCAAGATAAAATGTACTGATGGTTGGTATTATCTTTTATAATATGGTGTGTTATATTTTGTGATTTTACAAAAGTCCTGAGGGAAACGAGGATGGTCACCCTGTCTGCAGAACATGCAAAAAGAAAGTCGCTGCACTAGGGGGAAACACTTCAAATCTGCCGAGTCGTCTTCATGACCATCACCCACTGTTGTATAGCGAACACAAGCCAAGTTAAATTTGACCTCAATGCCAAAACTACGTCTGGTAAATAATTGGAAACAAAATGTTGTTTTGAGTTGAAATATTTTATCTCACTCATTTGAAATTAACGTGAAGCTTCCACAAAGAAACAAGCAAGTGGCTTTGAGTCAAAGACGAACAAACAAGTTCAAGCGATTGTTAATAAGATGAACGCAGCACACGCCTCATGAGCAGCAGGACTTTTATTATGCCACAGTTGCCGCCGCCATTTCCGTTTTTCCGGTCACGGGGTAACGCAGCTCTGTTTATCATATTAGATACATTTGAGTGTGTTGAAAATTATGTTATGACCTTACCTTTGGCGGCTGCTATGACACTTGTAGCACACTACAGTAAGAGTAAAGCGTTTCTGCAAAATAAAACCAGAAGCCGAGGGGAACGCAGACAGGCGACTCCCTCACACGTCCCGGTTCCTTGGTTAAAATAGCAATTTTCTCACGATTTACAAATAGTTGGAAACATTTGGGATATTGTAACAAAATATATAACACTGGCCTAGTGGTTTTTGGATATTTTACAGCAAAAATGTTACATATTGCAGCTTTAAGGGATGATAATAATGTAGATTATTCACAGATTTTTTTTTAATAATGTTTATAAATCCATTTTGTACAGCGTACAAAATCATCCAGACAAGATGATCACAACAATATTATAGTAGTATTAATAGCAAAGTCCTCTGATTTCATTTTCAATATAATCAAAAAACGAGAGAGCGCATCCGTTGTGATACATGGATGTGCGCTGTGTTATAATGTGTTGCTACTGACAACGGTCATTATAAGGAAGGAAATGCACAGAATATCTTGCTTAAAAAAGTAAATTTTATTTGTTGTTTGTTGATTTTCAAATATAAAACTTGTTGAAATGTTTTCAGTGTTCAGTTCTTATTGAACACTTTCATCTCATTTGAACAAAGCCGTGATAATATTGATAATCGTGATCATTTTGGTCATTATAATCGTAATATGAAATTTTCACACCGTCCCACCCCTATTTACAATAATAATGAACGTAAACAACTTACAGAGCTCTTACTTGTACCACCTGACTTCTGCAGATTCATTTCGGCATTGATAGTGCTGACAGAAACGCATTAATCCGAGTCTGAACACATGAACAGCTCCAGGTAGAACATCATAGGTAATTACGGTTACGGCATGGCGTGAATGCAGCTCACTTTTTTGGTTCAGGAGGAACTTTAATAGGCGGCGGCTGCTGTTTGTGGCGCTCGGAGACTGTCTGTCTACAACTCTGCATAGCCTTAGGGAACGCGCTGATGAAGTGTGATGTCTGCATGAGCAGGGTGCGCAGAGGTATGGAAATGCATATGTTGACAGGCAGGTAGGACATAGTATCGGACCGAATCCTGAGGTCCTGAGACTTCCACAGCCGAGATATATATATATATATATATATATATATATATATATATATATATATATATATATATATATATACATTTTAATATTTAGACCACTTCTATTATTGATTACTATCAGGATGTGGAGAGAGTTTCAAACAGTATAACAAAAAAAAAAATATAACAAATTGCCTATCCTACCTTTAACTAACATTAACTAATGGGACTTTATTGTTTCATTTGTGTATGACAGAGCATATAGTTAACTATTTTAACATTAATTAGTGTGCGTGCAAAAGAATGTGCACATCATATAATATACATATACTCATACAACAGAAAAAAATAGTTCTTGCTATTGTTTATTTGTGCTGGCTTAGCTTATTTTGTTTACGACTTGAATACATCGTGAGAACAACTTCTTGTGCTGCACCTCTTCAATTTTTCTGACCTAGAACTAGCATCCATATTGAAACCGAGAAGTAACTGAGAACATCAAATAGAATTTTATTACAACCCCTTCCTACTCGTCTTACCATTCTCTTTCCGTAGTCGTGTAATGAACTTCTTCGGGGGTATCACGCCAACTTTCCTCTTCTGGTTGGCTATACTGTGGAACAGATCGGCCAGGCAGGTGAGCAGGTTCTCTTTGCGACGCGGCTGGCTCCTGTACGCAAGGATCTTCTCCCGGAACGGCCGGCAGAAGTAAAGAGCCTGGAGCACAGAGTTACAGTAGCAGGTGTTTCCAAACTGTGGATCGAAACACACAAGTCACACACACTGATTCCATAGTATGCCGATAAACTTAGAGGAGACAATGGTAGACATCAGGGAACATTTTGCTTACGTTGACCAATCCGAAGTAATGCTCGTTGACAGGGAACTGCTCCGAGCCAATCTCTTTCTCCAAAGCGGAGGCATTGGCGCCCTGAAACGGAACAGGTGATCAGTTGTTCAGGTTTTTACACCTGCTTATCATTGGATAGAGAATCCCATACGAAAATGACTATGGTAACCACAGTTTCTACCACATAGTTATTGTTTCTATAATAAAACTATGGTAAGTTTGTATTACACACCACTTCCTTAAATAAGTGATAACAATTTACAATAAGGTTTCATTAGTTAACATCTTTAGTTAACATGAACAATACTTCTAGAGCATTTATTATTCTTAGTTAATTTCAACATTTACTAATACATTAAAATCAAAAGTTGAACCTGAACAAACAATGAACATTAACTAACATTAAGAAAGATGAATGAATATTGTAGCAAATATAAAGCTCATGGTTAGTTAATGTTAGTTAATCCATCTAATGTTAACAAATGAGACCTTATTGTAAAGTGTTACCAAATAAATAAATAAAATGACTAGAAAATGTGCAATTTTTAGAAGGAGATACTATTGTGATACTATTGTGGTTAATTGTAGAAAGTGATATTGTGCTGCAAACTATATTTACCATGGTAAATGGTAACTTCAGAAGACGTTTGATGCATGTGAGGCACTTTTGGTCAGATTACAACATCCATTGATTAAGAATTAATGTTTTAAAATTGCAATACCACCAAAAAACACGTATTTGTTAACATAAAAACAACCCTATTCAAAAATATACAGCATAACTTAAAGAGGTAAAATGACATTAGAAGTCATTAGCATTTCACCGCCGTCATTTTCACACTTGAAAACTTCAAATGCCGTTGAAAAAATGTAATTAACAATCAAAACGCAGATCAAGCAAATAAGATATGGAGGCGCATACTGGGTACGGAGAAGCAGAGAGGGGATGGGACCATGAAATCACGATGTGACCGCACTGGCAACAGCTTAGCACTGAAGCACAGGTACACTGAACGCGTTTCAGTCATCATGATGATGCTCACGTTTGCAACACAGTGATTATCTGGATGCTTGTACTCATTTATTACACATAAATAACATTCGAAGATTGTTTAGATGTCACTGTCTCGCGCTTATTAAGCACATCTCGCGATCATAACCCGCGCTGAATGACACTTCAGCTCAGCAGTTAGCAGATCTGCTTTGCTTTGCTGCCTTCAGCAAATCCTATAAGGACGGGCGAATTGAAAAGCTTAACGTTGTGTTACAAAGACAATACGGTCGCTTCGCATATCTACCCAATAACCGTAATAATTTAGGCCCAAGGCAAAATTCATAGCAGGCACACAGACGGAAAAAGACAGCTCGCAACTGCAGCAGAGGAAAACTGGCAACCCAAGGAGTCAGATTCACTGAACTAATGCAGCACGCGACCCTTTACAATATCATGCGTGTACTGATGCCCAATTATCCGTGAATGAAGTGATATTTACTCACCATGGTACAAAAAGAGGCAAATTTGGAAACTGTCATTAGGATTTCCATTCGCCCAGCGCCATCTTCCACCCAATCACCGCGCGGAGGCGAAAAGGAGTCCCCGTGAGGACAGACTGCGTACCTGCCAGAGGGAATTTCGCAGGGTCTTAGTGCCCCAGCGTCTGATGTAGATTATAATTCAAATCATTTTAATATAGTCACGGCATTAGTACACACACAATAAAAAGTGGCGTGAAGATAATACAATAAAGTATAATATAAAATTCTCAAATTAAATAATACATGCCAGTAATTTAAAAAAATAAATGATAAGTGCACTATACAGTAGGGGGAAACCGCATTAATGAACACATCAAAAAATGTATAATAATTGTTATGTTTATTTGAGAGTGTATTCAATTAAACAGAGAGCTTTAATTTATTGCATTTTTAATTTTAACAAGTAATAATTTTTTTCATGAACTAAACTCAGTTAACGCTTTTTATTTAAAAACAATTTAATTAAAGATATACACTTAGAGTGATTGTCGACTGCTGGTATTTTTTTATCGCTAATGTATGTCAGGATTTCGTTTAATTCATTGCATTTTTAATTACAAATAAAACAACATAATTACGTGTTTTCGTGAACCTAACCCGGTTAAAGATTCTTATTTAGAATATTAAAATTAAATGGTTGTGCGTTTGTGGGATTTGTCGAAAAAAAGTGTTTATTTAAGGCATAACTTAATTAATTTATTACATTTTTAATCTGGCTTCTCATTTATAAATAAACAAATAAATACATCTACACATTCTTTGAAAGAAAAGAAATATATATATCCATGCAATGGTCTCGCAGGCAGTTTAAAGGAGTAAATCCTGAACTGTTTTTGTATGGCGATGACATCACTGCCCATGGAGCAACAGCTCAGAAACTGATATTTTTACTCAGGCAAATGAGTAGTCTTCCTATTTGTGCTTTGAAGGAAGAGCCACAGGACCCCATCATTCTCTTTCCGCCGTACCCGCCATCTTGCGAGCAACCGGGGGTAAGATGTGCTCCAGACATTATGTATTAAATCCTTTATTTCATAGCTCTCAATGAGCAGAAGTGCATCACAAAGCGCCCAAAAAGTACATTACCTAGCATGGCATCGAAATTAAGTCCGAATGTACGTAGTTTGATGCCGTAAAGAGTAAAATGCAGAGTCGAGCTGGAGCGTGTCCGTTCCATGTGGGCCATGCGCGTTCAGTCGAGAGTCATGGATATACAAATAAAGACGTGTGGAAATATTTCGTATTGATAAACATTCACGTAGAAATATTAACGAAACTTGCAAGATGTCACATCAGTTTTTTTTATTGTCAATATATTTCTTGGTCATTAACTGAAGTTAACTGTTACTTAAAGCTGTAAACATTTAAAGTCCTACAGGACTTGTCTTGATGGATTCAGTCATAATTTAACAACATTCAATGATTTTGTTAATCGTTATTGGAATAAATACGTTTATATAATGCTATGTAATGTTATATTGTGCAGTCAGTGATGACCTCAGGCTGTAAACCGTGTGATTTATTTTTTTCTGTAGTATTGTAGTGTATCAAGCGTAGTTCAATGAGAAGGTGTTTGAGAACTGAATGTTTTCCCCCTATATTTTTCTAACTTTATTTTTGCCTCTTTTGCATCCAGTAATCAGGCATCATGACAAACACCAGAGGCAAGAGGAGGGGGACCAGGTATATGTTTGCCAGGCCCTTCCGCAAGCATGGTGAGTTCACTTGCTGTATCTATTTTGTATTGTAGTTTAGCATATAAACCTTTGATAAAATTGACCTGACATTGCTTCTCATTCCACAACAGGCCCAATTCCTCTGTCCACCTACATGCGCATCTACAAAAAGGGTGACATTGTAGACATCAAGGTACGTTTTATTTAAAGAAAGCTGATTTAGTGTACTTTTTTTGGTGTCCATTTATGACAATTTCTAAGATAACCATATTTTTATCCAGGGCACAGGAACCATCCAGAAGGGGATGCCTCATAAATGCTACCATGGCAAAACAGGACGTGTTTATAATGTTACACAGCATGCTGTAGGCATCATTGTCAACAAGCAAGTCAAGTAAGTGCCGCCCTGAACATGACGTATTTCGATGTAAATTTAACAAGTTACAGCATTCAGACAAGGACAGAAACCACCTGGTTAGTGTTTCTACAGATATTGCTGTTGATGCCACTTTTGTATCATGTTAAAGGGATAGTTCACCCAAAAATTAATTCTTTAAACCCTCATGCCATCCCTGATGTATATGACTGTTTCTTCAGGTGAACACTTGAAGACTTTTAGTAAAATTAATCCCTGTGAGTCCCTGTTTACACCTGGTATAAAGATGCATTTTGGTCAGTCGGATCACAAGTAGACAAGGCAGACACATACCCGTTTACAATTGGTGTTTGAATCTGTCTCTTGTCCACTTTCATATGGATGAAGGGTCTATGAGTGGGTAGTTGTATGGGCTTTTTCAGATCTAATGGACAGAACAAGCCCACACAATTTACATATGCGCTTTCGTTTCTGCTGATATCTGCAAGACTGGTCTCAGCCGACAGTTTAAATCCCGTCTGGCTAGCGCGCTTCCCATGATGTTTATGATTAGGTCAGTAGGTGGAGAGTATGCGGTCTTTAGTGGCTGTTCAAACCCATTCGATCACATGAACATCTACACTACGAAAGCAATCCAGTCAAATGTTTAACTGCCTCTGGCAGTGGTTGAATGTAGACAACCTCAAAATGTTTTAGATCCCATTTAAACTTGTATTTAGTGTCACCCACTTGTGATCAGATCAATCAAGACGCATCTTAATACCAGGTGTAAACATGGCCTGAGTCCATACAATGCAAGTTAATGGGTACCTCTCATTTGATGCTTAAAAAAAACACAATGGTCATGACGGTAATCCTTACGACTCAAGTGGATGAATCCATGTCTTCTGAAGTGAAATGATAGTTAAAGTTAAAAACATTAGATGTAAGAAATACTCTAACCTATTGCTTTTGGTCTACTGTCATATGAGTATTCACAAAAGGGGAGTTGTGACGTGTTGATTACCATCACGATCATTGTGTGTGGCGTCAAACGAGCGGTAGCCATTTACCTTGTGTTTTAAGTGCACACACAATACTAATGCCCCAGATTCACTTTACCATAAGGGCCGTCCAGTGTCCTGTGTGGTCATTCATATGGGGAAGAGCATCATCCTTATGCACCCTGGACTGGCACATTAATGCCTTTGCCAGATTGTCAATAAGGAAACATGCCTCTCTTTGATGATAGCTTGTAAATGCACAGCAATTCTTGTTTCAATGACCAATTACTGCTTTTACTTCTAGGGGCAAGATCCTGGCTAAGAGAATTAATGTGCGTATTGAGCATATTAAGCACTCAAAGAGCAGAGACAGCTTCCTGCAGCGTGTCAAGGAGAATGAGAGGAAGAAAGTGGAGGCCAAGAAGGAGGGCACCTGGATTGAGCTTAAACGCCAGGTATGAGAGTCTATTTTAATTGCTGTTTAAATGTTTTTACTTTTAAATGGATGAATGTGCACAGTGAAACCATGCATTTCATTGAGCTCCCTGATGTAAGCATTGGGTTTCATGTACAGCTATTGCAAATGGTTATTTGAAGTCAAATTAAAATGCCATTATGATCTTTAATTACATGATTGGTTAAAATGACACCAAATGTATAACACACCATTATAACAGCTATGGCTGAATTTTTTTGGGGGGCTGATTGTGGTGTCTTTGTCTTGTTTTCAGCCTGCTGCTCCACGGTCAGCACACTTTGTCAGCACCAAGAACAACGAGCCTCAGCTCCTGGAGCCCATCCCTTACGAGTTCATGGCATAAGTCTGCTGACCAAAATAAAGTCCTTTGTACCACAAATCTTGTTTGGAACTTTCTTTAAACATTTTCCCCCCTTTAATTGTATTTTTCTTATTGTGAGGATACATTTATTGTTGATTATGCAAATTGATAGTGACATACATGCACTCTCAAAGTACAAAAGCTCTCACTGGGGTGGTACCCTTTCAAAGGGTACTAATATGTTCACTTTAGGTACTATGTATCTTTAAGATACTAATATGCACTGTTTAGGGGTAAATGTACAACCGTACCTTTTTGAAAGGTTACCACTCCAGTGACAGTTTGTGCTTGTGGTTTTTTTTTAAAGGGTGTTGTTCAGTACAATTCTTCTTTCATTCCTTTTTCTTTCATTTATTAAATCTCTTATAGCCTGTAGGTTTTTATCCTTCACATTTTACATTCACGTAAATCACATTTAATATGGTAAATGGACTTTATAGCACTTTCAACAGACCCATGGCCATCCAAGGCACTTTACATATTGCCTCACATCACCCAGGTGCCATCCAGCTCGTCTGGAGCAGCTGGGGTTAGGTGTCTTGCTCATGGACACCTCAACACTTGGTCAGGTGGAACCGGGGATTGAACCACCAACCTACCGGTCTGTTGACAACCTACATGATCCACTGCCGCCACTTATATTATAATTTTAAATAAGGGATAACATTTTGTTTCAGTATTTAACCTATAAGCTTACAGCATAGTCAAGAATGTAGAAGCATAGTAGTAGCAGGTCGTGTAACTGCGTTGCAAAGACTATCTGCCACAGCCGGTTCTGTTAAAGGATATTTCTATATTAGGGTCTGATGGCTGCATTTGCTATGGTCCAGAACCTTTATTTTCATAGTGCTTGAAGTGGCCAAATCTTGGTCCAAAATTTCCCGCCGTGCATCCAATCACAAACATGACATTTTTTAAATGTCATGGATTATAGCAAGATCCAGACGTGATGCTATTTTGGCCTTTACTCCTTTTAGTTGCTCTCATACAGCTTAAAATCAGCGAAGTACAGAATGCCTGCAATTTCATCAAAATAACTGTACGTCTTATCAGTGTTGCAGCTGGCCTTTTGTTGAATTGCTCAGTTTGGTAGAACAGCCTGATCTTCATTCAAAGTAATTTCATGTCCAATCTGTTACAAATAACTTGACTGTGATTCTAGGTTACATTTCCCCCCCAATTCTTTTCATAACCAGATCCAGAGTTTGCCAAATGTCATATTGTTCTTTAGTCTGTCTACATAACTGCTTTTACCTGCAGGTGCAGTTTTGAGAACATAGAAAGGTGGTGAAAGTTATTATGCAATTACAATTTAATGCATGAACAAAAATGTACTTTAGTGTAGTTACTCTGATGTCTCAAGGTGATTATAAACCATGTTGTTCAATTCAATACAAAGAAAGTGGTAGAAGATTTATCCTAAGTAATTTATTTCCACGTGAAGGAACTTTTTACATAAGCTGCTTTCTGATATGATTTTGTGCGTATGGTAGTTCACATGAGCTGTCACTAGAAGGCAGCATTAGCCTTTGCCCTGACAGAATAAACCCTGTTCAACTGAAAATATCCTTGGGTTGGTGTGCTAAAAAGACATAACTTAAAATATCTTTAACTAAATTAGACTCGTGACTGGTATTACTTACTTTTGCAGCACAGATCATGACTGTGTATTAAACATTAATTAGTTAGTTTTGTTGACATCAAAATGCATTAATCAGACAGGCAAGATTATTGCCAGTGCTGAGTAGTAACTGATTATATGTAATTTTATGATTTATGTAATGTAAATTACGTAATCAAATTCCTAAAATCAAATACTTGTAATTAGATTACATTACATTTTAAAATACTCGTAATCAGAGTATGGTTACTCTTTTATTGATGATATGATTACTTAATAATCACAAAATGGCAGATTCTCACTAATTCTTTCTGATTTTACCTTTTAAATTTTCCTTTCTAAAAAGCCTATTGCTTATATACTGCTTATCTTCCAGTTTTCTGGAATTGCACACACAAAAACGGTGTTAGCTGGCTATAATTACATGGAAAATTGTGAGGCCATACAGCATAAACAAGTCAAATATTTTTTTGTATTTTTTCTCTATCTTATTTAAAAAAAAAATCTTTTAATTTTAAAATGTCAAGATTTAGTTAAGTATTAGCTTTTCATCAATTTACAAACTCCATGCAGTTTGATTTGTTTAATGTACTTCACATTATAATATGCAACAAGATTATACTATTCAAATCAATGTGATAAATGAGTAGGTCAGAAGGAATAAAAAAGTAATCAGATTATATTACCTAAAATGTGTAATGTAATATATTATGTTTTTAACTATTTTCATCATGTAATTTGTATTCAGTAATAGATTACAGTTTGTAAGTAATCTATCCAGAACTGATTATTATGATATTTTGTATTAGCCAATTATTTGCGCACATCAGACTAAAGTTTACATTTTAAACTCACTCTGTTCTTAATTGAGGAAATCTTGATGATTATGGAAGAAAACCTACAGTATAGCCATGTTATGATGATATATTCATGCTCCAAGCCCTATATTGCCAAAAGTATTGGGACACCCCTCCAAATAATTTAATTCTGGTGATCCAATCACTTCTATTGCCACGGGTGTATAAAATCAAGCACCTGGGCATGCAGACGCTTCTACAAACATTTGTGAAAGAATGGGTCGCTCTCAGGAGCTCAGTGAATTCAAGCATGGTACCGTGATAGGTTGCCACCTGTGCAATAAGTCCATTCATGAAATTTCCTCACTACTAAATATTATACGGTCAACTGTTAGTGGTATTATAACAAAGTGGAAGCATTTGGGAACAGCAACTTAGCCACGAAGGGGTAGGCCACGTAAAATCACAGAGTGGGGTCAGCACATGCTGAGGCAACAGTGCGCAGAAGTCACTAACTTTAGAGTCAATAGCTACAGACCTCCAAACTTTGTGTGGCCTTCAGATTAGCTCCATGGCCAAGCAGCTGCAACCAAGTGTGGCTCCGAAACTCTTGAATTCTCTCCCTCTTACTCTTCGTGACACTGCTACTATAGCCTCATTCAAATCTTGTCTAAAAACATATATTTTCTTAGAGTATTTCCAACCCTACTCTGCTTAGTGTTCTGCTGTTTTCTTTTTGCTTTCTTTTTTCTCACTGTACATTTGTATATCTATGTTCTATATTGATGCTGTGTATGTGTTATTTTCTTATACAGTGACCTTGAGCTTGGGAAAGGCGCTATATAAATAAAACTTATTATTAAGTGCAAAGCAAAAAGCACGCCGCCACTGGACTCAGTGGAGACATGTTCTCTGGAGTGACCAATCATGCTTCTCTATCTGGCAATCTGATGGACGAGTCTGGGTTTGGCGGCTGCAAGGAGAACGGTACTTGCCTGACTGCATTGTGCCAAGTGTAAAGTTTGGCGGTGGGGGGATTATGGTGTGGGGTTGTTTTTCAGGGGTTGGGCTTGGACCCCTAGTTCCAGTGAAAGGAACTCTTAATGCTTCAGCACACCAAGACATTTTGGACAATTTCACGCTCCCAACTTATTGGGAACAGTTTGGGGATGGCCCCTTCCTGTTTCAACATGACTGCACACCAGTGCACAAAGCAAGATCCATAAAGACATGGATGAGCGAGTTTGGTGTGGAGGAACTTGACTGGCCGTCACAGAGTCCTGACCTCAACCCGATAGAACACCTTAGGGATGAATTAGAGTGGAGACTGCGAGCCAGGCCTTCTCGTCCAACATCAGTGGTCAACAATTCCCATAAACACACTCCTCAAACTTGTGGAAAGCCTTCCCAGAAGAGTTGAAGCAGTTATAGCTGCAAAGAGTGGGCCAACACCATATTAACCCTACGGATTAAGAATGGGATGTCATTAAAGTTCATGTGCATGTAAAGGCAGGCATCCCAAAACTTTTGGCAATATAGTGTATAATATATACAAATACAAATACAATGGGTTGATAAAGACTTATTCACAAAAGGAAGTACTACTGTCATTATTCAAAAACTACAATAAAATAGCAGACTGGCTAATATGAAAACACCAGACAGTATCGAGGCCTGTTTAAATTTTCTCTCCTAATTTTATTCAGAATTTCAAGTAATGAGTGAAGTGATGAGTCAAATCATGACCAAATCACAAAACATGCTCACCCCTATCCACATTTGCTGACACATTTGTCTGCTTAGTGAAGTATGCACACTTGAATATTGTTCTGGGCCTTTTGTGTGTGTGTGGTGTTCTTTGTGTGATTTGGTGTGTAAGCGAGGACCACCTCTCTCTATCTTGACTTGTGCTGTGTAATCAGAGTGGCTGAATGCCTGACTGCATATCTGACAAATATGTTATCTCATCCCACCTCAGTACTTCACCCAATATTTGCTTCAATTAGGGTCAGTTACTGAGATACGCAGCAGCTGTGTGGGTGCGTATGAGAACCAGCTTTAATTCCATGATGTTCTCACATGCATGTCCTTCAACTGCATTTTTATTTTATGATTTGTACGCAGCACTTCTGCATTACAGTAGAACTGCTTGATTTAGTTTTAGCTGCTATGGGGCAGAATCTGACCTTCTTTCTTTTTTAGGCATGGTCTATTCATTCTGTCCTCAGAGGACACATAGGTCTGGGAATTAGCCTCAGTATTAGGATGGCACGCTGAGAGGTCATAGCATGACTGTGAGAATGTGAGGACGACTAGATAACCTCATTGTATGCTGTACCTATCCATTGGCCCTGTTCCCTCTGCTATCGTGCTGGTGTTAGATATTTGTAGGGATTTGGATAAAGGTGATGAGGTCTCACAGAGGTCATAATCAATAGTATCAATCAACAAGTGACATGCTGCCCTGGTATTGATCACTAAGAAGATGTCGAAAGTGCGAGAATGGCGGAAGTTAGTAATCAAATAACACTGACTATGGCAATAAGTCCAATCTTTAATTGGATCTTTAATATTTTGTGTGTTTTTCCCCATGAAGTTGTTGATAGCCTTTTTGATGAGGGGAGCCCAAACTTTACAACTGTAACACTTAAAATATCAAGACAGATTGATTTATTAAAGACAGGCCAACATTACCACAATCGTTTATTTGTATTCAATGTATGTATTTTATGTAAATCTGTATTAATATTAATTTTTTTTTACTGTTTTTTGAATGTAAAACTCCAAATCTCTGGAAGGTCTAATTCACTATAGTGAGTCGTTTTATCCTAAAGCCTCTTTGTCATCCCTGCTGAAAAACAGATAAAACAGCCTAAGCTGGTTGGCTGATCTTAGCTGGTCTTCCAGCCTTGTCATAGCAGGTTTAGCAGACTGGTTTTAAAGGGGTTTTGGACACTTTTTTAGATGGTCAGGCTGATCTTAGCTGGTCAGGCTAGGAGACCAGCTGACTAACCAGCTAAAACAGCTGAACACCAGTTAGGCCAGGCTGGGAAACAAGCTTAAACCAGCTAAAACCAGTCAAAACCAGCCAAAGGCTGTTTGTTTTCTCCACCAGGTATGAAGTGTAAAATTCAATTAATGCTATTGAATCATTTTGTTCGGAAGGTTCTCTTATGTAACATTGTATAGCCACATTCATTCTAGTGAATCGGTTCATCCTCTCTCTCATAACGTAGTCCGATTCATTCTAGTCAATCGTTTGTTTGAATGCTCCTCTCTCTCATATGTAATATCAGTATTGAGGAAAGTTACTTTGAGAAGTGATGCATTACAACTCAAAAAGTAACTAATTGTGTTACTTAGTTACTTTTTAAGAAAATTAATGCGTTATGTTACTTTTGCGCTACTTTTTTCACATGGGCTGGGCTTGATTGTTTTTTTTATGACAAAAAAGTTATATTTTTGGCCAAATGGAAAAGCCCTTTCACACCAAAATTGAAACAATCCTGGTCTCAGGTTGGAGGAAAACAGATCAAACTAAAATCTAAAGTGATTTTCGCTTATTGTTTAACTGAATCATCGAAGGTCAGAAGCAAGTACGTACATTGGTCAATAAAGTGAGATTAAATGCATGAAAATATTTATTTTATTTAACATATTTTATTATTGGAGGTTTGCGTAGTGTTCTGATTTTGCATTTCTCTGATTTTATTTTGAGGAATACTGAATCTGTTTTTGTGCAAGTGAGATTTACACATTTAGTCTAGAACTACAATAATCATCATGTTTACACACAAGGACTCCCAATTTCTCTCAACATGAGGACAGAAGAGCTGTCAGTCAATAAATGGGAAAACAAAGTAACTTGTGTTACTTATTTGAAAAAGTAACTCAGATATTTTGATGTAAATTTAAAAGTAATGCGTTACTTTACTAGTTACTTGGAAAAAAGTAATCTGATTACGTAACTCGAGTTACTTGTAATGCGTTACCCCCAGCACTGTGTAACATTGGATAGCCACATTCATTCTAGAGAATCAGTTCGTCCTCTCTCTCTCATAAGGGTGGTTAGTCCGATCCATTCTAGAGAATCAGTTCGTCCTCTCTCTCTCATAAGGGTGGTTAGTCCGATTCATTCTAGTGAATCAGTTTGTCCTCTCTCTCATAACGTTGGTTAGTCCGATTCATTCTAGTGAATTGTTTGCTCGGATGGCTGTCCCTTCTAATACATAACATTAATTTTTTTTGTAATGAATCGGCTCTTTCAAACACTCCTCTCTCTCATGTGTAACGTTGGATAGTCTGATTAATTCTAGTTATTTGGTTCGTCCTCTCTCTCATAACATTGGTTAGTCCGATTCATTCTAGTGAATCAGTTCGTCCTCTCTCTCATAACGTTGGTTAGTCCGATTCATTCTAGTTAATTGTTTGTTCGGATGGCCCTCTCTCTCATAACGTTGGTTAGTCCGATTCATTCTAGTGAATTGTTTGTTCGGATGGCTCTCCCTTCTAATACGTAACATTTTTTTTGTAATGAATAGGCTCTTTCGAACACTCCTCTCTCTCATGTGTAACGTTGGATAGACTGATTAATTCTAGTTATTTGGTTCGTCCTCTCTCTCATAACGTTGGTTAGTCTGATTCATTCTAGTCAATCGCTTGTTCGGATGGTCCTCTCTAATACATAACGTTACAAATTGGTTGTAATGAATTGGCTCGTTCGAATGCTCCTCTCTCATATGTAATATTGGATAACCACATTCATTCTAGTGAATTGGTGCGTCCTCTGTCTCATAACGTTGGTTTGTCTGATTAATATAGTCAATTGTTTGTTTGGATGGTAACACTACAATTTAGTTGTAATGAATTGGCTCGTTCGAATGCTCCTCTCTCATATGTAACATTGGATAGCCACATTCATTCTAGTGAAACGGTTCGTCCTCTCTCTCATAACATTGGTTAGTCCGATTCATTCTAAATTGGCGCATCCTCTGTCTCATAACGTTGGTTTGTCCGATTCATTCTAGTGAATCAGTTCACGTTGGTTAGTCTGATTAGTGAATTGTTTGTTCGGATGGTCCTCTCTCTCATACGTAACATTACAAATTCGTTGTAATGAATCGGCGCTTTCGAACGCTCCTCTATCATGTGTAACGTTGGATAGTCAGATTAATTCTAGTGAATCGCTTCATCCTAAACAGTCCTCTCTGTCATATGCAGCATAGGATCTAAATAATGCTATCGAATCAGTTTGTGCAGACTGTCTCATATGCAAAGTTGAATGGTCCAATTCATTTTGGTGAATCTTTTCGTTTGGACGATCCACACTCTCATGTAACATTGGATAGTCCAATTCATCCTCTCTCTCATAATGTTGTATTAGTCCAATTTATTAGTGAATCGGTTCATTCGGATGGCTCTTTATTAGTTCTAGTGTTCCTCTCTTTCATATATTGCGTATAATGCTAATTAATGCTATTGAAACGCATTTGGATGGTCCTCTCTCTCATATGGAACATATTTCAATTAATTCTATTGATATAAATTAACAGCAATTCACCTTAACTTCAATGTATTTATCTAGTTTTGTAGTTTTGTTTTGTTGTACAGTGGTTTGTAGTGTAGCTTGACAAGCTTCAAAGTAGCTTCCTCAACATTGCTGCAAGGCTCTGACTCATAGATTGAATTAATCAAAGTAAACAGAGGAGAGGAAAAGAGGGAAAGGGGATGGAGCAGAGTGGGCAGAGGCAAGTCCTGAGGTCCTTAATCATACCTGTTTGACACTCAGAGATTTAGGCCATCAAGCAGCACGGCAGCCATATCGACTGCCCATGTTACACATTAACTTTCCTCTCTCAACCAGGGAGACAAGCAAACACGGAATACAGAGATAATACAACTAGACATTATATTGTCTTCTCCCTCCACAGTCTCTGACTCTTTTTGAAACCTCCTAAAAGTTGTGAAATCAGGAAGATTGGCTCAAATGGGAGACTGAAGGCATAACTCCCCAATCACCATCAATGCACCATTTTGGCTGTGAGCTGGTGTTTGTCTTTTTGCTTGCTTGGGCTTATCAGGACAGATCATGGCCATTGAGATATAGAGGCAGCTTTATTGATCAGTCCCAAACAGTGGAGGGTTGGGACACTGCAAGACCGGATGATGTGAAGGAAGAGGCATGACGGTGACCATAGGGCAGGAATGTCCGCTGAATGTCTGGATGGGCTTAATAGAGGTTTATAAGCCGTTCACTGTGGACTATTTAATGTTAGATTTTGGGCGTTTATCCGTGAATCATTCAAACATGATGTCCATGTGAATAACTATGTTCTGGATCAGGTAATTCCAAGCTGGAGAAAGAGAAAAACAAATCCCCCATTGCCTCCAGGTAAAGTGCAGCAAACAGGAAATGAGAAATAGTTTACAGCAAGCAGCACTTTGAAATAAAACACGATCACCTTGGGACACAGGAGCAATCATGACTGTAGTAAATCATACATATCAGCGGGCTGTTCTTGGAGGCTGATAAACCACAATTAGGGCAGTAATTTCCACGTGTGTGTATGATGGATGGAGCCAGGCAGTCTTTTAAACACCCTAGACAGACACATTCATACACAGACTTGAATGGAGCCACTTGACGGTTTAATATCCACATAAATCTCTGTCAGACAATTCTAAAGACCTTCAGTCCCGATCAAAACTCTGTGAAGGTGAACAACTTTATCAGGTGTTACAATGTGTGAATCACCATGGAAAATAAACATTTTAAACACGTGATGCTGGTGCATTTGTGAAAAATAACCAGATAGAAAAAAATATATTCTGCCAAATTCAGATAATTAGATTTTGCTATTAAAATCATTAGAAGCAACAATACTGATAAAGCAATGAGACATAAAAAAAAAACCAGGGAAAGTTTGGAAACTGTTCACTATTCTATTATTTATTTAGATTTCTAGCTATATCCCTGATTTTGTAAGATTTAAAAAATGGTTTAATGTAGGTTACTATTGTGGTTTAATTTTTATTTTTCTTATAACAATAAATAAAAAATAAACCAATGAGAGCCCTAACTACGCGACGTCGTGCGCCAATCATGTGACAGTCAGTTAGATCTATTCAAATCAGGAACAAGCCATATCTACTTGTGAAAGCGCGATAACTACTATTAGTGAGCCAAAGCATCCATTATTATTCTGCTAAACAATACATAATAATAAATAATATGACAGCTAAGAGGATACCTGATAATTTGACGCCATTGTCTATTTTTGTCGCAGTTTTCAATGGACTCAGTTGGTATGTTCCACTCACAATAAAACCTAGCTCAATTAAATCGTTTTGTTGTGGGCCGAAGACCGACCTGCCACCATCTGACCGCAGCAGTTTATAATCGACTAGAATGGGTGAAAGAATTCAACACCCGAATAAACACTTCATTTGTTCTTTCGCTAACTGTAAAGCGGCGTTTTCAAAGCTGTGGAAGTTGGAAGTGCATTACTGCAGACACACAGGACTGGTGAGTGGCAACTCAATCAATAACTTAATCTTGTCTGGTTAATCTTGTCATTTTGGATGCTCATCTTTGTACTTGGTGGTCTGAACCATTTTATTAAAAAAAGTGATTTTATTTACTATCCATTAGAAGCCGTTTGCTTGTGGAAACTGCGAGAAGAGCTTTTGTACCCGTTACCAGCTCACCCGTCATCAACTGAGCCACAGTGGCGAGAAACCCTACCTGTAAGTCCACATACAGACAGCAAAATTATTTGCATAATGATATCAATACTTCGTATGTATGCATATTTTTTATTTTATCTTGTAGTGGTGTAAATTCTGAATCATGCCAGTGACTTTTGCTCCCTAAAAAGTCTCTTCAGTGAACATTTCTGCAGGGTAGTATGTTACGCCAGTAGGTGGCGTCAAACGAGTGGGCTGCATCCAAAATCGCATACTTCCCTACTATATAGTAGGTGAAAAACATTATATGACAGGGTGTCTGAATTCACAGTACTCATAAAATGGTTGGGGGAAAAAAGTACCCGGATCTACTTCCTGCAAGATTCTAAAGTGTGCATACGATGGACACTTTACTATCCCATGAGGCCACGGGAGAGGATTTGTGACTGGTAGTGAAGCAAATAGGCGGAGTCTCTAACGTAATCACCAGCGGCCATCTTGTCACTGGCAAGCTTTCTGGTGGGCTCTGTGGTACCTGATGTAAGGTGAGTGATCTGCACAAATACAAATGCTCTCGTTGAAATCTTGACGGATTTACAAATGGTTTGGTTTCTTACAAACGTTATTAACGTGGCTATAATTCTGGATGCTTGAACAAATTATGAATAATTATTCATAAGTATGCAGTGTCATAACTACATCTGACATTTATAACAGACCAAACAGTTTGAATATCGGTAGAACATTGAGCAAGTTATGGTTATTTAAAAAGTACATGCACCATTAAAACACAATGTTATGAGCGAGCTGACTGTGACAAGATGGCCGCCAGGTGCGGACGTCGACCTCCATTGGCCAGCAGTGCGGACGAGACATCTAGCCTTTATTATGTATATCTATGGTGAAGCAACTGACTGGTAGGTCACATGATGACATTGACAACTTTTTTTTTTTTATTGGTCGTGAAGTACGTATTCAAAATATGTACCTACTGAAGAGTATGTGATTTATTTATTTTTTGGAGGCAGTATCGAATTGTTTACGCAACTGATTCAACTGAGCGAACCACTTGTTCCCTTTCGCCCGACCTAGTAAGCTGCCTGCCCAGACAATGTTTGTGCATGATATGTTGCCTCAAATTATATCTAGGTGGGCTGCTCACAGAGGTTTTATATGCAGTCACAAAATGCCCTTACTATGCCCCTTTTTATGCACATTTCTGCTGATCAAAACTGGTAAAGGTGCTCAGTCAGCGGGTGTTCAGATGCGTTCTCCACGCCTGGCAGCTTGAGGAACCATGTTGCTCATATTCACCACCACAAAGAGAGGTATTATGTGGTGAGTCATTTTGTTTCTTTTATTTAATTTTTTTTTCAAATGTTTGCGTTTTAATCTTTCCTTAATGTCTTTACAATATTTTGTAGTGCAACCATCAAGGCTGTGGAAAGGCGTTCCATAAGAAAAGACAACTGAAGATACACATGTGTGAACACACAAATGAGTTGCCCTTCGAGTGAGTGTTGCTTTAAGTTCCCATACATTTTTTTTTTTATTTATTTTTTTTCCATCTCCCTCATTGTGACCCATTACTCATGCTCATTCTGACAGATGTGACTTTGAGGGATGCAACAACAAATTTGTTTCCTCTAAAGCTCTAAAACGACATGGGAAGGTGCATGAAGGTAATGTGCCTAAATCTCTGGCAAAAACCTTTTCGGACTTTTAAACAATCAAGGTTTTTTTCTTTTTTTTTTTCTAAATTTAAGTTTACCCATGCGGTGAGGAGTTCTGCAACTTCAAAGGAAAAACTTGGTCCGAGTATCAAAAGCACAAAAAGACTGCACACAGAGGTATATGTGAAGTCCTTCTGATTAATCAAATTGAATGCAAGTTCCTCTGTGCTTAATTTTTCCTCTTGTTTACAGCAACCCTGCCATGTGATCAATGCAAGAAGATCTTCCACAATGCCTGGTTTTTGCAGAAGCATAAACAATCCGTTCACTCTGGGGAGCGGCACATGTTCAAATGCTCCAGAGAAGGCTGTCAAAAGAGCTACACCAAAAACTTCAACCTCCAGAACCACATTCTGGTCTTCCATGAGGGAAAGCGTGACTTCACTTGCCCTTCTGCAGGCTGCGGTAAAGCTTTTGCTATGCAGGTCAGCATTTCCTTTTTATTATGGCAAGTATTTTAGATGACTAATAATTTATATTATAATTACACATTTTTTTTTTTTTTTAAACAGGAAAGCCTGAAGAGGCATTCTGTAGTACATAACCCTCAAAAGTCAAAACTGCAGGTAAACCGATAGCAGTGCACCAATCGTGTGTGTTTGAGATGTATTGGAGATGCTCATTTTGAATATGATCTTCTTACAGAAGCCAAAAGTCAAGCAGCGCAAACGCAAGATGACCCCATCCAAAACTAAACCGTCAGATGCAGCTAAACTATCGGAGCATCTGCAAAATGTGTCCTTGAACAAGACCTCATCAAAGAAGCCATTGCCTTAACTTTTTTTCTTTTTCATGGAACAATCCCCTTTTGTCCCATAGTTTCCTCAGTTTCTAAGTTTTGTTCAGTTCATACAGACATATGTTTTCAGTTCAGATTAATTTATGAAATAAATTATCACTGCTGCAACTCTTGTTTTGTGGTGACTCTCGTTCTTCATGATGATGGAAGAGGAACAGTCTCTGTTCAAATTAACTTTTCAAAAATCTGTTAGGCCTGGTAGTGGGTCACTGTGACCTGAACATTGTCAAAGGCAGTTGGCAGTTTATAGAGCACTGTAGTAACAATGTATTTTTGTATTCCAACCCAATAGGAATTTTTTTTTTCTTCCCCTATTGACTTGGCTTTTTGCACAAAATGAGCTGTCAAACACGTTTCTTAGACCTTTTTGTTCATAATAATCCACAAATGAACAACTTAAGACTTGACCCCTGTGTTATGTTGCGGGTCAATTTGACCAGTTTTGATTTAAGTTGTCAGAAATATCAGTTAACTTTGTTTTATTAAAATTGTGACCCATTTAGGGTCATGAACATGCATGCTCAGTTTCAACACGCTGATGTGTTTTGATATATATATCTATATATATATATATATATATACAAGTACTGTTATGTTCATGGGTCAATTTGACCCGCATATTTTAATGTTCTATGGCAACTGTAGAGACCCAAAATGATGATTTCTTGGTTTTATTTTAGTTTTTACTAACCTATGAAGCTAAAAATTTGCTTTTCCCCATTTCAATACAGAAATATTTTTTTTTGTATGCTTCAAATGGTAAAAATGAGCTATTTCTTTTTTTCAATTTATCTGAAATACTATCTAACCTACATTGTTTTCTTGAAATTGTGACCTTTTCTCATTTAGGGTCATTTAACATGCATGCAAAGTCTCAACATGATACGCTGTGCAATGTGCATATATCAATTTTTATACACTCGCTGTTTGTGGGTCAATTTGACCCATATAGGACAGCTATTCAAAAGCAACTGTACAGGCACAAAATACAAAACACTTTATGTCAGAGCTCTTCAACTCTAGTACCCAAGTGCCAGTGTCTTGCTGAGATCAACAACTTCATGAAGCAGTGTTTTGAAATCGGCTATCACTGTATAAGTCGTAAAAGTAAAGTTTAAAACAAGCTATCGAAGTTTATGAACATGTAAAATATAGCATATTTTTATATTTTACATAAAATACACATTTTACAAAACCTGTTCAACTCTAAAACCTAAAGAGAATCAAAGCTAAATATCTGCGCAAATTCTGTACCAAATTTTAGGTTAATATCTTTTATCTTTTAATAATTTTAATGTGTGAAAATTATTGATATTAAAAGTTAATTGTTTGTACCTGATTGTATGTGTTTTTTCATAGTGTGATTTTTGGGGAATTGTATTGAATCCAATTGGTCAATTTGACCCGGACCATAACGAGTGTTACCAGAAAAAAACAGTGCACGAGGGTTAAATACAGCGTAAGTACAGTCACCAGAAGTAAAAACCTAAATGTACACCAGAGTTGTTTTACTTTAAGGTAAAAGCAAGACATCTAAACCACAGACCTTATTTTAGGTTTATTTTAACCTAACGTATTAAAGGTTTTTAGTATGTGTACATTGCTGTTTTTGTATTTACTTTCGTTTTTCCTGCCAGATGGTAGTTCTGGAATTTACCAGCAGGAGATAATGGGGGACATGCTTAACCAGCCAAACCTTGAACTCTTGCCCAAAGATGGTTGCAAATGCTAAAATTCTCTGAGATTGCTTCAAAGATTTTCCAAAAGCATTTTAGGAGGGCAAATATTTATCCTGCATTTTATCTCTAGAGAGCTTGGAACTTTTTAACATTAGACTTTTCTGAGATTACTATAATAAAAAGGTTGGATCAAATCTGAAAAGTGGGTTTAGAAGTCATTTTAACACATCAACTGAGGCTTAACTCCCATATCCTCACTGGGAAAGATTTATTAAACAGCTGTGCACATTCATCCATTCATACTTGCACGCATACGCTTTTGTTCGGTCTCTCTTTTACACAAACATTCACAAACGTAGATCACATTTAGAGATAACATGTATATAAAACCTCCGGTAGAGTGGACTGCTGATCGGCATGGTGAGGGGAGACCTTAAGGCTGCTCTCCAGAGGGCGGTGGCCTCATGGGCGTGGCAGGTTTTCTAAGGCCTTGTTTATTCAGCATCAAGTAAAAGCATTCAGTTATCCGAGACTCTGGCTTTGACAGTATGGTGCCTCCGTGGCAGAGAGCAGAACACATAGGACCATTAGAACACAGATATGAGTGCTGTCTGAGGTGAGGCATGGTGCCCTGGTGGGGTTAGATCAGACTTCCTGGCCAGGACACGACGGTAAGCGCCACTCTGCTCCGCTGCTCCTTCAGCATGGGCACCAGGGCGGAATGACTCATGCCAGCGGTGGACAGACAGTTTACGGCCACTATCATGTCACCACACCTGGATGGAAAACGAAGCAATGTGATCGTGTCAGTGCTCTATCAATACAATCTCAGTGGTAAACAACTGGTTCGTTTTTAATGAATAAGTTAAAAGAACTCAGAGTTCACTCTCAGTTTGAATTGGCATCCCATCCCATCAATTTAGTTCAACTTTAGTGTACATCAAAAAAAGAATCTTGAAACACCGATGGCTTGTTTTTTTTCACATTTTAATCAAGCTAATATTGAAAGTGCTGTATCATCTAGCTGTGAAGCATTAGTTCATTGTTTGTTTTGGTATGCTTGCTCACTTTAGACGGCCATCGTAGTAAGCGGGTGTTCCAAGGACGATAGTCTTGATAAAAAACGCCTGGTTGCTGTGGTTCTCCTCATAACCTCCAACAATGCTGAAGCCCCAGCTGCCAGGGTGACTTCTGCGGAGGACAATCTCATGACTGCTATGCAGGTAGCTGTGTCGAAGAACAATGTGGAAAGTATGTGAGCGTCATTAGGAAATACATTTTTCCCCCAAAAAGTCAAAAATTGCATGTCAGATTGCTTAAATACTAGGGGACCGCAGATAGAGAAACACAGAAAAACAGAAGCATGTTAGGAGGCAGAGAAATGGAGGATTTGGCACAATGAGAGGAAGGGAGAAGGGTGCCAAAGCAAAGGCTATGGATGATAAAGGACAAAAGGGAGGACAGATTGAAAAAGGAAAGAGTGAGATTGGACTGTATGACCCGAGGCTAGGCTAAAATGGGCAAGGAGCAAGTTCTCTCCGCATGTACGTTTCATCTGATAATCTGCAGCTGTTTACATCACGACACAGCCATAATCCTCATGGGTTAACACTGCATAAAGCTGCTGATCCAAAACACATCAACACTACAGTCATTTTACGTGTCCAAGTCATAAAAATAGCTGCCTTTTCTCCTTTCAAAGCTGTTTCCACTCAGATTTGGATAAGGAAAAGTAGGTGAAACGAAACCTGGCATGAAGGTAGTCCTGGCCAGATTGCATTGACTATTTTAGGGTTATTTGGATCAGCGCTCAGCAAGGTGAGGATGCTATTTTTAAGTCTCCTAGTGGAGTTCATAGAGAGTCTGAAAAACCATTTGGACTCTTCCAAAAGTACATCCACTCTTATAGCGCTGTTGTTTTATTTAACTCAAAATTAGATTTACCTGGGAAGTCCAAGCCACATCACCCATGATGGCGACCAGCTTGCGTCGTAGTCGTTTTCGTGCGGAGGGAGAAGCTCTTCGTCCAGGCTCGGTTCTTCAACTGTGCTGACCTCTAGTGCCTTCAGTTGGACAGAGCAGGACGCGGCGCTGGACTTCAGAGTGCCCACTGCCTCGCTGTGGCTCAGGTAGGTCAAATCCTGACCATTAATACTCAACAGTATATCCCCTGAGCAATGAGAGACGATAAAGACACTTAGAGACACTCCAAACAGCCACACAGAGAGTACTGCAACACGGCTGAAGTCCCTTGGAGACAGATATTTTACTTCAGTGCACTTCATCATCAGAGACACAAGCGATAAACTGTTTTCCTGTTTTCCTTTTTTTGGGGGGCCTTTTTCTCTAGAGGATAGGAAGCACCACAGCTTGATGTAATATGAATCTACAGTGTAAAACAGACATCACGACCAGTGTAGTCCGACTATTGAATTAATAACTAATGAGTTGGTTTTTTTAGGGAATCAACCACATACAGTACAGCCAGTGTAGTCTAAATTCCCAAACAAATTATTCTAATGACTCTATTCTTTTTAGTGAATCAAACACATACAACCAGTTTATTCTGAATCCTGAATGCATGACACGGTTCTTTTTAGTGATTTAAACACATACAGCACAAAGTGTAGTCTGATTCCTGAACAAATGACTCTAATTACTCTTGTTAGTAAATCAAACACAAACAGCACAGCCAGTGTAGTGTTATTCCAGAATGAATGACTCTAATTAGTCACTTCTATTAGAGAATCAAACAAATCTTGCACATCCAGTGTAGTGTTATTCCAGAATGAATGACTCTAATGAGTTACTTCTATTAGAGAATCAAACAAATCCTGCACAGCCAGTGTAGTGTGATTCTAGAATGAATGACTCTAATGTGTCACTTCTATTAGAGAATCAAACAAAGCCAGTGTAGTGTGATTCCAGAATGAATGACTCTAATGAATCACTTCTATTAGAGAATCGAACAAATCCTGCACAGCCAGTGTAGTGTGATTCTAGAATGAATGACTCTAATGTGTCACTTCTATTAGAGAATCAAACAAAGCCAGTGTAGTGTGATTCCAGAATGAATGACTCTAATGAATCACTTCTATTAGAGAATCAAACAAATCGTGCACAGCCAGTGTAGTGTGATTCCAGAATGAATGACTCTAATGAGTCACTTCTATTAGAGAATCAAACTCATACAGCACAGCCATTGTAGTGTGATTCCAGAATGAATGTCTCTAATGAATCACTTCTATTAGAGAATCAAACAAATCCTGCACATCCAGTGTAGTGTGATTCCAGAATGAATGACTCTAATGAGTCACTTCTATTAGAGAATAAAACAAAGCCAGTGTAGTGTGATTCCAGAATGAATGACTCTAATGAATCACTTCTATTAGAGAATCAAACAAATCCTGCACAGCCAGTGTAGTGTGACTCCAGAATGAATGACTCTGAGTCACTTCTATTAGAGAATCAAACTCATACAGCACAGCCATTGTAGTGTGATTCCAGAATGAATGACTTCTATTAGAGAATCAAACAAATCCTGCTAGGGCCAGTGTAGTGTGATTCTAGAATGAATGACTCTAATGAGTCACTTCTATTAGAGAATCAAACACATCCTGCACAGTAAGTGTAGTGTGATTCCAGAATGAATGACTCTAATGAGTTACTTATATTACAGAATCAAACACATATACAGCACAGCCAGGGTAGTGTGATTCCTGGACGAATGAGTCAATTATTTTTTAGTGAATCAAACAGATACAGCACAACCAGTGTATTCTGATACTGAATGATTCTAATTCAAACACATATAGTTCAACTAGTATAGTTGGTTTCCCAAAGGAATAATTATAATGAGTGAGTAACTGAAAACTTGAAGTTCAGTTGCTGACTGGTTTTTCTTAAGACAACGTGAAGTTGCTTGAATTTACCGCAAACGAACAAGAATGTTACACATATTTTATAAATATGATTTAATTAAACATTTTATTTGTTTTAGTATTGTTGTTTGATATATAATTAAGGCCAATTGTTGGATTGCATATTCTGCCTCTAAGAAGTCACTAAAATTTTTTTGTTTTAAATGTATTTATTTTAGGGATGTCCCAGTCAAATTTTTTTGTGCACCAGATCGGAAACTTGTATTTTCCTTGTGTTTGGTGCACATTTCAAGTACATTAAAGTTATTAAAAATCAATCCCGTGTATACAGGGATATGCAGCTTCAGAGTTTCTCAGGGGCAGGGGCCCAGATTTTAAAATGGGGAATTAAAAATTCCAATACAACATATTACAATGCTTATAGTTGGTACTGGTAGAATGTCTAAACGTATATATATATACCTATATATATTGTAAGCAGACTGTGTGGTCACAGTTATGAATATGGGACTACTTGTATAAACTTCTTGTATTTTAGATGTACAGTAAGCAGAATAATTGCAACAAAAAGAAAAAAAGTAGACATAAGGTTAGAAAGCATGAAGCTCACAGTGTCAGAATGCTGTAGAATGTCTGTCAGTCAAGTCCGAAGCAAGACAGAACCCATAGCAACACGTTATGGCAACAATGTCTCAGATAGTCTGACGGCAGATAAAAATAAACAGTAAATAAATGACTTTCGAGTGGTTATTTACAAAGGTGCGCATCAAATATGCTAAACGCGGAAGCTCGAACAAAGCTTTAAGCTCACTTATGGGTGCATACCACCACCAATAGACATGAAAACATAGATTCCAAATTCGACCGCACCAGACACGTGGGCGCGCCCGCCATCTTGGAACATGTCTGTGTGTCATTACTCACAATAAGAATCAATGAGGCCACAACTTTGCGCAGCTTCTGGTGTGTGAAACTGCCAAGTGGGATAACCTTTCACAGGTGCGAATGTGTTGGGTTGTGTTTTTATATGTATTCAATATTACAGGTTTTTAAACTATGGTGTTGAATCACACAATAAGGAATATCTATAAATAAAGTAAATAGGCATGTCATGTTGACGGCAGCTGCATGAACTTGCTCAAACTTGGGTCAGGATTATCTAGATGCTCATTTAAGAGAGAAAATTAGGTTTCTGTAACTCACCGCGTTTGATTCGTCCATCACGTGACAGGCAGCCATGGGGCTGGACGCTCGTCACAAAGATCGGCAGCTCTCCGCTCTTACTGCCCCGTCCCCCTGCCACAGTCATTCCCAGAGACTCGTGAGGTTCCTTCTTCACAGTGATGTGTTTCTCCTTACATGTCACACACTGGGAGAGGTCCTACAACACACGCTCATTTTTACACAAGCAGCAAAAGATAAGAAAAACGGGAAGCCCCTTTCTTAATTGACACTCTGATCGGATCTCTGTTGAGGGCTGTTCATCATCCCAACGGGATCAGCTCTACTCCAACTTCATAATTGATCTCATAATAGATCCAACCAGGAGTAATTAAGGTTGGTGTCTGAACTCATGAAAAACTGGAGGCTACCCAGATGCTTCGGAAATAGGGCTCCCTAATTACGTCTTCACAGAGCTAAAATAGATTCTGCAACACACACAGACTTGCTCTCGCGCTTGGCTGCAGGCATTTGTACTTACTCTCTGGGTGGAAGACCTGGCAAGCTGCAGACTTGGGACGGGGCTTGGGGTCGCAGTGCAGGGAAGCGGCGGGATGTGTTCATGGCTCCAAATGTCCCTGGTCAAGGTGGAGCCTGTGTGCACGGCCATAGTCTGCTTGCTGGACCGGCTAATCAGCAGATTGACTCTTTCTCCACTAGCCTAGAAGATGACAGTAGGTGGTCTGTATAAATACCTAATACTCTTACTCCAGGGGTGCCGTAATGGGGGGAGGGGTCAGGCTGATTCCAAGGGCCTTGACCAGAGTTGGGGAACAATGGGGATGATGATTTCAACCACCACCCTCTGGACACACGATAGAAACCATAGCGGCACCCCTGTATTGAAAAGACAGTCTGCTGTCTGCCAGTGCTATTCTTAATAATGCTTTAGCTGCCCTTTCTCTGTGTGATCGGGGCAGCCAGATGGGAGAAAGCAGCTCACGTAGACATAAAGATACTATCAATCACATTACCCTCTGAGCAGGGCAGCAGCGTCAGTGTCCTAATGTCCCAAACAGGCACTGAGATTTGCACAGATGACAATGGCTGTTTTATTATGAGAACATTTATTAGAGGAAACTAGATTTATATTTTCTGAAAAAAAGGTGAGCCTGTGCAAAAGTCACCGCCATGCTGGGGTGGTTGCAAGGATGATGCTATGTCGTTGGTAGGGTGTTGCTTGGTCTTTACTTACTGATCTTATCGGCCCGGTATTGGATATTTAATTGTGCATGGTAATGTTTGCATTTAGATTACAGTGTTGTTAAAACGAAAACTGTTAAAAATAAATTTCAAATAAAATATCAATATTAGATGGAAAACTTAAAACTTAAAAAACTTAAATGAAAATGGGAAATGTTGCTTTGGCAAGCTAAGTACTACAATGACTAAAATTAAAACTGAAATATAAATAAATTACATTAAATTATAATAAATTAATTTAGATACAATATATATATATATATATATATATATATATATATAAATTAATTTATTATAATTTAATATATATATACAGTATATATATTATTTACTAAAATTAAAACTGAAATAAGAATAAATTACATTAAATAAAATTATAATAAATTAATTTATATATATATATATATATATATATATATATATATATATATATATATATATATATATATATATATATATATATATATATATATATATATATATATATATATATATATATATATATATATATATATATATATAAATAAAAATAAATAAATAAATACAATAAACTTTTGAACTGAAATAAAAATAAATTATATTAAATTAAATTATAATAAATAAGTTTTATATATATTTTATATTTATATACATTCAGTTTAAATTTTAGTCATTGTAGTACTTAGATGCCAAAGCAACAGTTCTCATTTTCATTTAAGTTTTTTAAGTTTAGGTTTTTCATCTAATATTTATATTTTATTTGAAATTTATTTTAACAGTTTTAGTTTTAACAACGCTGTAATCTAAATGCAGTTAAATATATAAAAACGCATTGGTTAAATAAATAAAAATAACAAAATTAATCTAAAATTAATCTTAATATAATATTTTTTAAAATATAAATATTCAAAAACTAATATTATAACAGTATATAAATACTAAAAATAACATCTGTTGCTCACTTAATATTTAGCGTTTTTTTTTATTCTGTAATAATGCTGTGATACCTAAATTCACTTGTAGCATTTCAAATGACTGATTTTAGTTTTTAGTGTTTTATTCGTAATTTATTTAGACAGAAATATAGAATATTGTAACACTTTACAATAAGGACTCATTTGTTAACATTAGTTAATGTATTAACTAATATGAACTTACCACGAGCAATTTATTTATTACTGCATTAGTTAATCTTTGTAAATGTCAGTTAATAAACATTCAGCTGTTGTTCATTGTTTGTTCATGTTACTTCACAGTGCATTAACTAATGATAACTTTTGATTTGAATAATTCATTAGTAAATGTTGAAATTAACATTGACAAAGATTAATAAATGCCCATAAGTGCAGTTCAGTATTAATTCATGTGAACTAATGTAGTTAACTAATGAAACCTTATTGTAAAGTGTTAATGTTGTTTAATTTCATTATCAAAGCCTAGGTCTACTAGCATCCTTATCTTGACCTGAACTGCCCCACACACATGCTTTCTCTCTACCTGTATAATCTGAGCTGCCAGCTCAGGCGTGCCGTGTCTCAGGTCATGCTCGTTGACGGCCAGAACTCTGTCGTTGCTGCAAAGTCGTCCGTCTTTAGCGGCTAAGCCTCCCTCCAGCAAGTCCAGGATAAACACACCAGCTTCATCTGTACGCCGCACCAGCTTGATCCCCAGCTGCTCTGATGATTCCCGCTTGTGCAAGGTGATGCGTACGCTGGCAGGGCTGCCCTTGGGCGTAGCAGTTGCCACAGGTGGCCTGGCAGAACAGCGGCGTTCTCTCAGGACCGTCAACTGCAGAGTGGCGCTGGGACGTGCCAGTGTGGAGCGAGCGAAGTTATGGGGCACGTTACTGATGTCTACGTTGTTCACCTGCACTCGAATAGGAAGTGTAGAGAAAGATTGAATGGGTTTGACAAATGTGAGGAGCTCTATCATTCTGAGTCGGTAGCTGCGGTAGTTTTATGTGGCTTTTGATTAAATACATTTTCATCTTTTAAATTGGGTTGATAACATAACAAAATGCGGAATTCAAACAATAAATGTGGTGTTGTCAATCAAATAAATTGTGCCACCTGACAATTTATTAACCTCAGGGCATCATTCATTATTTCATTTTTTTTACATTATTACATTTTTACTTATTGATGTCTTAATTAAAGTACTCTTCTGTTCAAAGGTTTGAGGTTGATAAGATTTTTTTGAAATAAATCTCATTCTCACAAAGGCAGCATTTCTTTGATTAAAAAATACAGTAAAATGGTACTATTCTGAAATATTATATAGCTTTCAGAAATCATTCTGTTGATTCAATATGCTGATTTTCTGCTCAAGAAACATTATTATTTATGTAAAAAATGGTTGTGCTGCTTCATATTTTTGTGGAAACCGTGATATATATTTTTTCAGGATTCTCTGATGAATAGCTGTTCAAAAGAACAACATTTATTTGACAATAACACTATAAATGTCTTTCAATTTTGATCCATTTGATGCATCCTTGCTTAATACAAGTATTGATTTCTTTCAAACAAAAACAATAGTTTATGTTTGAATAAAATGTCTGAAATTTATTTAGACTCTTTAGAGACCATTTTTATTTAGACTCATAGAGACAGCCACCCTTTAAAACATTTATCTTGACAGTCTAACTAAAACATAACAATTATATAATTAATAAGAAGAAAGTTAAATTTTTCAGTCAATGCATAAAACTCAAAATGTATTTCTGGGTCAAAACGACTCAAAATGATGGAGCAAGTCACATATTTAGGCGAATATCAGTTTGAAGAATGCTGTTCTGTATCTGTGGCAAAGACTGCATCTCTTCGTAGCCATTCTGCTGCCACTATTCATTAGAGCTCTTTAGAGATTGATTAAAGTATCAGGACTGATCTGTAAATAGCAGTGAAAATGCCTTTTTTAATCAGACAGTTATTTCAGAACATAGCAGCAATACCTGAAGTATTTGGTCCCCGGCCAGCAGCCTTCCGTCTCGGGCTATAACACCGTCACGGTACACCTCCTGTATTACCACATTTATCAGGGGGGTCTCGTTTCCACCAACAATACTTATGCCCAGCTCTGTGTAGGGGTTTGCACGATGAACCTCAATAGTTGTGATTTCTCCCTCAGGTAGTGATGGAAGTTTTACACAACCTGAAGAACAAGACTTATGGGACCCAAGCAAAGATTTCAAAGTAATCTCATAGAAACAAAAGTAATTTGGTTCTAGGGTTGGATGAAATAGTCATACCTTCTTCAGCAGAAAGAGGCAAAGTTTCAACAAAGTCCCATCCGGAAGAGGCAGAACTACCAGTACGGAGAAGATGGATGCACGGGTTGCTGAGAGGACGCTTCACACGTGGAGGAGCGCATTCCAGACCATGGACACCTTTGAGAGAACGAAAGACAGCTACATTTTACAAACACTTTTTGAAAAGAATTGCGCGCAGAGCACATAAAACTGACGGAAGCAGCTCTGGTGGAGAACGGTGACTGGATCTAAAACCCTCATATCTCCGTTACTGTAAGTTACCCAAACCATGCACAAAAACCCGCAACACATGGTAGACAATGTATGCGTTTTTGCAATGAAGATTGGCTCTCTCGCATTCTATGACATAACAGACAACTAGTTCACACGGCATGTGTTTTCTGAGAATGTGGTTGTTGCGAGTCCTGAAAATGTACGGGCGTGAGTTCGGTTATAGAATGCGGTTGTCACTCTTGTAAATAACTGAAATGTTCATATTCGGAACACAAATTAATAGGGGTGTAACGATACCCTCATGCCACGATTCGGTACGTATCCTGATACTGAACTCACAATACGATATTATTGGATAAACTTAGGTAAAATGTTAACAAAAAATGTACTGTTGATTAAAATACCAAATTTGGTATTATACTGGGGGTGAAAACGAATAGCCTTGGATTTGGTGCTGGTAACCAAATGCACAGGACAATGGTGACAACAGCATAAAAATATTCATGATTCTGAAGCTGCAATGCAGAATTATTTTAGGCACTTCACTGAAAAAGTCAGGCCACTTTTTACTGGTAACACAAGACATTTGGCATTATCAGAAAGGCCCACAAATATTCCCCCATTGCATTATTCAACATTATAATAGTAGTTTAATGTAGTACTGACACTAAACCTTTTTATTTTGGGTAAACTATACACAATACATATTGTCACTATGCACGATACATATTGTTGCATTTTTGTATTGCAATATATTGTGACACAATATATTATTACACCCATACAAATTAAGATATTTTTGATGAAATCCGAGAGCTTTTTGACCCCATAGACTGCAACGCCATTACCACTTTCAAGGCCAAGAAAAGTAGTGAAGACATCATTTTAAATAGTCCATGTGACTACAGTGGTTCAACCTTAAAGGGTTAGTTCACCCAAAAATGAAAATTCTGTCATTAATTACTTACCCTCATGTCGTTCGACACCCGTAAGACCTCCGTTCATCTTCGGAACACAAATGAAGATATTTTAGTTGAAATCCGATGGCTCAGAAAGGCCTCCATTGGCACAATGCACTTTACACTCTCAAGACCCATAAAAGGTACTAAAGACGTCGTTACAAAGTCCATCTCACAACAGTGGTTCTACAATAACTTTATGAAGTTACGAGAATAGTTTTTGTGTGCAAAAAACCCCTAAATAACGACTTATATAGTGATGACCAATTTCAAAACACTGCATCATGAAGCTTCGAAGCGTTATGAATCAGCGAGTCGATTCATGATTCGGATCGCGTGTCAAACCGCCAAACTGCTGAAATCACGTGACTTTGGCGATCCAAACCGCTGAATCGACTCACTGATTCATAACGCTTCGAATCTTCATGATGCAGTGTTTTGAAATGGGTCATCACTATATAAGTCGTTATTTAGTTTTTTTTTGCGCACAAAAACTATTCTCGTCGCTTCATAAAGTTATTGTAGAACCACTGTAGTGAGATGGACTTTGTAACAACGTCTTTAGTACCTTTTATGGGTCTTGAGAGTGTAAAGTGCATTGTGCCAATGGAGGCCTTTCTGAGCCGTCGGATTTCAACTTAAATATCTTCATTTGTGTTCCGAAGATAGACGGAGGTCTTACGGGTGTCGAACGACATGAAGGTAAGTAATTAATGACAGAATTTTCATTTTTGGGTGAACTAACCCTTTAAGAACTCAAATATTGGACTGACAACCGTATTCTGCTTCTGTTTGAGCGAGGCCTTTGAGTTTTTGTAATCTCTATTAAAATCAACTGTGTGTTTAGTCAAGTGAGTGACCAAGTTGCTGATAGAGTGTTTCAAATTCTGAAAGTTATACTTAGTGTACTAACTGTCTTCTTCCGTGCTTTCTTCAAAGGCGGGGTTGTCTACGCCAGGCTCTTCTGTCCATGTAGGAGCGTTGTTGCATGCGTTGGATCCAGCAGGTGGTGATGGTGTACTCTCCTTTATTTCAGTCTGGGGGGATTTGGGGGGATTGGTCGTTGTGACCCTGTCTTCGCTTCCCTCCATCCGCGTCCGCTCCAGCTTTGTTCGCTGACTCTGTGTCCCGGGACACCTAGACCCACACACATAGACGCAAACATATAAACACAATAACCTTTAACCTGAAATATTCAGGAGTCTAGGTACACAGAGGTCTGGTGGACATGAAGTGGAAGACAAGGACCAGAAAAAGGAAGCAAATTACACAAGAAACCATGCGCTACATCCTCAGGGCGGATGCTATTCCTGAAACCTTCAGTAAAGGGAGGCCCTAACCTTGTATTCCCAAACACGGTCTAGCACAGTGTTTTATTCGTATTATTTATTATAGTATTCATTAATATTTTGATATTTTAATTTAAGTTTTAGTAATTTGTCACGCTTTAAAAATGTCTATGTAGCTTTATTTTATTTCAGGTTTAGTTTTAGCAGGCCTACTTACAGTAACTTAAAATTATAGTTAACAATATGGGATATTTCCTTGCCTTTGAGCTGGGAGGATTTCACAAACATAACTGTCATACAATTAACAGCGCTAATGAATTGCTCTACGCATCAATGAGGACAAAGACCTGTAGGATAGTATTACAAGCTGAGGTCTCGTAGCATAACAAGAAAGCGCCGGATTGTCAACAAAGCTAAGAGAAGACGGCTAATGCCGGCAATAACTCTCATCCTTCTCTTAGGAAGGTGTTAGTGCCTTGTTAAGGTTAATCTCCTTGGGTGCTTTTCCATTGAGCTATAAATAAAGCATTCCTGCAATAATTTATTGAAGTATAGGTGATCTTACAAAACTTTAAGAAATTCCACCTTTCTACTTGTTTTTACAAAAACAGACGAGTCTAGCAAAGACTTTACGCTTTTTTTCCCAACTCAACTTTGAACTATTCAACTGACGTTTGGCTTTAGTTTTTGTCCAAAGACACCATTCAATCCTATCTTTTACCCCAGAACTAATTCCCAAATTTATACCACTCTCTCAAAACACACAGTCCTGCCAACTCAAAATACCATGCTGGACTCTATAACTCACCATAGCTCTGGGTTCCCCTTGGCAGTCTCACAGAAGAAGTGGTTGAAAAGGTTTCTAGAGTTGAAGTTTCCCAGCATGGCTGAAGAGAATATGAAATTACTGCTGTCCAGTGCACTACACAGGACCGACTAATCTCCCATCACATGACGAAGGGGCAAATAATCCCCAGATAGGAAGTCAGATCAGCCCCAGTAGGCTCCACTCACAAGAAAGTCACTGGAGCCTTTGTCTGTTAAGCATCGTCGTCTAACTCTAACAGATACCCGAGTACGATATTAGTTCTGACTCAAAAGCCCCGGCAGACATGTGCTTGTGCTCAAGTTGAACTGTTTATTAAAATGTGTTCTGCATTTTCAGGTTTACAACTTGTAACACCACAATGGTGTATAGGTAATACTCATATGTGAGTAGTACATCCCTATATTGGGAATTAACATTCTAACATACATCGCAAACAAACTAGTACTACCACTATACGATTAATAATTTTTATTTATCTGAATTTGAGCTGGTGAAGTCTTAAGGTGCAGTACCCTTTTCATTCCTCTGACTTCCATACATTCACATGTGAATGCAGGAGACCGGAAACGCAAGCTTGTGAGAATTTTGCTGCATTCCAAAATTCAAGTTTGGTGAACTAGAACCTGCAAATTTATCTTGCATGAAAATGTGTGACCAAGATTGATTCATTAATAGCATGACCTTTTAGCTGATTTAAAAAAATGCAAACTTTAAAGCTTTCCAGAGTTGCAGGAAAATTGATTCGATTGTATATTTTCACATTTTTTATTTGTTATATGTTGAATTAGTTTTGTTATTTTAAAGGTGCCATTTCTGAAGAAACTTTGCAGGCTGGTATGACCACCCCTTATGCATCAAACAGACAGACTGTCAAAATCAGATCTTCACTCTTATCTTATTCCCTGCAATTTCCTGAAGTCAGGGTGCATGTTTTTTTACCAGTCTGCCTGAAAACAAATTTGTGTTTGCAGGCTAGTCCAATGAATGCTTCTGAAGAAGACCTGAAGAACTTAACGTGAGCCTTAATGTGACTTAAAGGGGGGGTGAAACACTCAGTTTCAGTCAATCTCATGTCAATCTTGAGTACCTATAGAGTAGTATTGCATCCTTCATATCTCCGAAAAGTCTTTAGTTTTATTATATTTAGAAAAGAAAGATCCGCTGTACCGAGTCTTTCTGAAAAAAACGAGCGGCCGGAGGCGTATCGCGTGGGCGGGGCTAAAGAGTCACGAGCGCATGCAGCTATTGCGTTGAGAGCGTCTGAAAGCTATGACATCCTTAAACGTGAGGAAAAAAACGTTATCCTAAATAAACCATGGAGATCAATCAGATTCAGCCATACATATGATCCAGAATCAGATCTAGAGGCTGAAACTGAACAGGAGAAGCAGCAACGACGACTACAGCAGGACGTCTCAATGGTATGTACTGTAACTGTAACTTACAACATTTGTGTGTGTTTACTCATGGTTTATGAGGATATAATTGGGTTTATGGACTATGGTATGTGATTTAATGTTAGCAGTAGCAAGCGTAACGGTTTTGCACGTCAGACTAGTGCGTGTTTACATAGAAAAACAATGGAATAGTAGCGCATTTGAATGAACGAGTCGATAGCTAACAACACAAAGACATTTGAAGCAGTTTTACTCACTGCCTGCTTACTACACACGAGTCACGACCGTGAACCTTAATCGCCGGGACTGCTCCATCTTTCAGCATTAGACGAGCTACAAATCCGGCGTCAAACTGGGCCTTGTTTATAAAACAATCGTCGCCGAAATGCAGGGAACAAACAAAACACTTGCACAACTCCGTTGCTGCTCCGGAAAAACAAACTCCATCCACTGTCCCATTAACGCTGGGTTCTTTGGAAAGCTGTACAGGGTTGTCTTGCCCTGACAACCAAAAACACACATCTTTGGTGACAATGTTGATGTCGCGATGTCCTGTGACTGCAGCGCAGCTGAGCAAAGCGCTTTGATGGGCGTACTGCTTTCGCTCTCTCGCTCTGGTCTACGGGTGCGCGCGCGCCCTTCCGGGAGAAGTGCCCTTAGGACCCGTATAAGGAAATTCCGCCCCATTTGACGTATACTCGAAAAAAACTTTCCGAAACTTTTAACAGTGTAAAAAGCTCAGTATGCATGAAACAGCATTTCACCCCCCCTTTAAGGACATCAATATTAAAGGGTAACTAAACCCCTGCTCAGAGCTTAACTCCACCCACTGGCAATTTTCAAAAAATGCTGGAAAAGTGGGCAGAGCCCGGCGGACACAGAGGGGACGAACCGAGGGCGGGGCTGAGCGGAGGGCGTGCACCTGAGACCCGCAGTGACGGATTGATTGACAGCTGTCTGACTCGCGAGTCGCAAAGATGGAGAATGACTGGAGTGACGCCAGATTTGCAACAGAGCGGTCATTTCTCCTACCTTCACCTGAAGTGGAGGAGGGTGGATTGTCTGTTACAGACACAAACCCGGAGCCTCATCAATGCGAGCCGCTGCTCAAACTGCGTTAACTCTGCAGACGATGCTAGTGAAGCAGTCGCGCAAGAGAACTGACCTAATCTATCTGCGTCCGCGGCAACCACTTGCGTGTCAGGGTTTGAAAACGCGTCTCATGTATGAAAATTATCTGTACACATGACGGGCGGCAATAATATCGCAAGAAAAGCCTGACGTGTACTGACAACTGCATTATTTAACCGCATTTTCTTCAATACAATGTTAAAGCAAGTGTCAAGTGAGTTTCATTCATAATTTTTCTACTTCATGTAACATGACAGTTCCTACTGGAGTGAAGCCGTTCTCATCATGTGATTGGGGGAAACATTTCTGAGGGCGTGGTGAGCTCGTGCCAGGGGCGCGGATAGTGAGCCGTTGGAGGTACCATCCTACGTCACGATGTACCACAACGTCCAATAGGAAAATTCAACTGCAGTAGCCACCGTTCAACCTTAGGAGGGCAGCACTTTGGCGGTTTTACACCATATTTTATAGAATTAAAACACTTTATACTCAAATGTCAAAACATTTACTCGTATCAATGAACAGCATTAATAAAGCCCCAGTATTACAGATCATTAACTAAAAAAAGTTGGTTTAGGGTTTAGTTACTCTTTAAAGTTTTATGGCTTATATCTGCACTGTAAAATAAAAGTTGCTGCCTTTTTTAAGTACAAGCATCTTGGATGCTTAGGTCATTGAAACTTCGCAGCTGCTCAGCCACGGAAACCCATTCCATGAAGCTCTCTACGCACTGTTCTTGAGCCAATCTGAAGGCCACACGAAGTTGAGGTCTGTAGCTGTTGAATCGTGAAAGTTAACGACTTCTGCACATTGTGCACCTCAGCATGCGCTGACCCCGCTCTGTGATTTTACGTGTTGCTGTTGTTCCCAATTGCTTCCACTTTGTTATAATACCACTATCAGTTGACCGTAGAATATTTAGTAGTCAGGAAATTTCACAAATGGACTTATTGCACAGGTGGCAACCTATCATGGTACCACGCTTGAATTCACTGAGCTCCTGAGAGCGACTCATAATTTTTCACAAATGTTTGTAGAATGATTTTATGCACTTGATTTTATACACCTGTGGCCATGGAAGCGATTGGAACACTTGAATTCAATGATTTGGAGAGCTGTCCCAATACTTTCGGCAATATGACAAAGTTACTACAGATAAATATGACCACTTTTTTTACTGATGAAATGCCCCTGATTTCAACAGGTTTTGCATTTAAGATGAAATATTTGAATTTGAATATTTTTGCATAAGCAAGTGTGAGTATCTTACCTGTGTTTGAGATGTGCCTCCAGGTCGCAGCGTGGCATGCTGAGAGAACAGGAGAGTGTGAGCGGACAGGTGATCGACAACTTATCCAGTAGCTTGTGCACCAGAATGCTAGAGCGCCGGCAGACCTGGAGTTGCAGATGCGCACGGTCCAGCGGACAAAAGTCCCGTTCCTGCAGGAAGCTGCGCAGGCAGCGGGCACAGAAGGTGTGGCCGCATGGTGTATCCAGGGGCTGAACTAGCGGCTGAAGGCAGATGTGGCACACCAAATCATCGTCCACTTCCAAACGATAGTTATAAAGGTGGTTCTCCCAGGCGCGGTGAATCTGTCCACATTCAGAGCAAAGGGCCTCCAGAAGAGCTTCGCTCACCATACCCGGGTCCACTCCCTCTCCCAGACTGCCCATTGCGCTCGGCTTCGGCTATGCACACACACACTCAGGTTATGGGGGCGTCCGTCCCATGGGCGTCAGAGGCTGTGTGACTCCGGCAGGGGACGGCCACCCCCTGGTAGACGGTGTGACATCACTCTGAAGGGACGCAGAGAAGAAGTGAGGTAACTGTTGTGAATGAGAGAAAGTGTTTGTGTGTGTGCCATGTGTTGGGAGGATGAGATTATGTTGCAGAGCAGTGTGGGTTTACTCCTGCACATTAATCTGACAGTGTAATCTCTTGCTCTCTCGCCCGGAGCAATCTTTCAATCCCGCAGAGAGAGAATTATCTAGGATTGCAGCAGGGAGCACAGAGTCGAGAGGTTTTGGTGTGAAAGAGAGAAGAGGATGGGCAAGAGAAGAAGACAAAAAAGACACTGTATAAGATAACATTGTTCATACCAGGGTGGAGGGGTGGATGCAAACTCCTTCAAGTTATTAAATACAAATATTAATCAAAATCTACTAGATTATAATTAAAATCATGTTTCTAATTTGGATACATTTCAAATTTAAAAGAAAGGTTCACATTCTGTCTATATTGACTCACCATCATGTCATTCCAAACCTGTTTGAATACTTTTTCATATTATCAATATGAGTTTCGCAGTCATTATTCGCAGAAAATCTTGATATCCACCTTAGCTCGAAGAAATAAAGTCATACAGGTGTGGAAAAACAAAAACACATGAGGGTGACTAAATATGAAAAATCTGGGCTCCATGGAAAAGTTTAAAGAAAAACAGTATAAAAATTGAACAAATAAATATATTAAACTAAACAATAAATAAATAAATAAATAACAATTTACAGTACTATAGTGAGTAGAAAAAAATTATAAAACTAAATATTTTTTCATATATTGTACACATTTATATATTTTTTGCACTGTAAATTCGTTTTTTTTTATACAAAAAACTAATATTTGGATACATTACAATTTTTAATGTTTTAGAAATACGTCTCTTATGCTCACCACGGCTGCATTTATTGAATCAAAAATGCAGTAAAAACAGTAATATTGTGAAATATTATTACAATTTAAAATAAAAGTATAATTTATTCCTGTAATGGCAGAGCTGAATTTCAGCATCATGACTCCAGTCTTCAGTGTCACACAGCAGCAAAAACTGTTTTCAACATTGATAATAATAATAAGAAGAAATGTTTCTTGAGCAGCAAATCAGAATGATTTCTGAGGGATAATGAAGACAAGAGTAATGATGTGGAAAATTCAGCTTTTACCTCACAGACATAAATTACATTTTAAAATATATTCAAATAGAAAACAGTTCTTTTAATTTGTAATAATATTTTGTTCTGTTTGACTGTATTTTTGATTAAATAAATGCAGCCCTAGTGATCATAAGAGACATCTTTCAAAATCACGAAATAAAATTTGACAGTTACTGTACGTGAACGGGGGAATTTGGGGTCCGTGGCATCTAAAAGATTGCAAACCCCTGAATTACACCTTTTATAATTTCAGGCCCTCCAACAGCAGGGGGCAATCTATTGGGCCAACAATAACTACAACCTCCGCCTGTATTCACAGCATCCGACAGCTGTGCATCCATGACCAGCCCCACGCTTGGTCTGTCAACAGCATCTCTGTGACTACCTGCCTCTGTTTTTATCTTGCAGCTGGACATGAATAAATCATGAGGACACAAGGCTCCTCTGTTCCCACTACAAAGCCCTGTCAACATCTCATCAGACACACATACCCATGCTCGCTCGTCCAGCGCACTGTAATGTTTTAACATGGAAAGTCTGATCTAAACGAAGCAGCTTGTACTTAAACCTCATCCCTTGATAGCATGATGTGGGACTTCATTACATAAGGCTGAATGGCCTTTGGGCAGCTGCCATTAGTGTTGCTTTTCTATGTTGATTCTCTGATGACTTTTAATCACAAGGGAGTGTTTAGATATTGACCGCAAGGGCTGTTCAAGGCCACTCACTTGTTGTATCCTTGTATCTTTAGCTGCTTGTCACATTTGTCTGTGTTCTCACTTGCAAAATGGCACATTCATGCTTATCTGGCTGTCTGGCGGATGAAGAATTAAATGTTTGTTCAGCTGAACTGACATAAAACAATAGAATTAATGCCTGATCTTTGAACATCTACCAAGGAAGCAAGCAATATCTGACATTTTCCATGTGTGATATGCACATCTCTAAAGTCTTTATTTATTGAGCAAACGGCTTTCAACAGCAATGACATATTTCCATTCTGCAGTCCAGACCTATCCACAAACCACCATTTTTGACAAGCATCACACGCTGGTGTTCCAAATCAATACATTGACCTTAATTTTCAGAAAGGTTGTACATTTACAAACAGGTAGGCAACAAAAATAAATAAATGGAGGGAGGGGGAGGAGAAATAACGGCGCTTTCTCTGCTGAATTAAAACGTCTGTGGATGCCACCTGCATGAATTGTCTCGTTAATAAGGCGTATCCAATCCGGATCTATAACACATACAAATGTCGATATCTCATTATTTCTGGTACAGAGCGGCTCGCTGTAAATTTTTCGTTTACTGTCTCTCTCTCTCTCTCTCTCTCTCTCTCTCTGTCTGTGCCATCGCCTGTACAATGGACGACAGTGGCATCTTACAAAATACGTGTAGTAATAAAGGATACGCGAGTGATAATATGAGTATTTGAATAACATTACCTATTCGCGTTCCCCTTGGATGGTGTGAACTCTGGCCCCGAGAGGGGAGAATCATGGAGCTCAATCACATCCACCGCAGCTTGCCCGAGCCGCATCCGCACGTCAAAACACCCCCGTATCTGTCTTGTAGCGATGTCCGATTCGTGAACAAATGATTCTTTTGAGTCGGCTCTTTTGAACAAATCAGTTGAACCGGTTCATAAAACTGGTCTGACCCATAGGCTCTGAACACGTACTGGACTGAAACTATCCGAGCGGCTCCCGAGTCAACAACTGCCCGACTCATTGAACCGAGAACCGCTTCTCTGATTGTAAAAGCATTTTGGAGGAAAGCAACTGGGGATTTCAATTATATAAGTTACTTTACAGCCGAATATAAAAAATGTTACAAACAAAAATGCTCTGGAAATGTTTCTAACTTGATTGTACGACAGTTTTATCAACAAAACCATACCAAACGCAAACCAAGTTAGTTTTAATAAATATACATTATTTTAAAATGTAAAAAAATTACGTGTGTCCAAGAGATTTAAATTAATTTTAGTTTTATTCATTGTAAATGCAAATGTTACAATTAGTGGCTTCCATGGCATATCATGGTAGCAACAAATTTCACTGAGACACATGACAATAAACACCCTTTATAGGCCAATATATAAAAATAACTTAATGAACGTAATAATTAGCAATATGTGCCTATATATAACTTAACTATAACGTTTTAGAGCATGTAATGTGCCAGTGGACCACGTAATGACGTAAAGAACCATTTAATCATTTTCATTCAAACGAACTGTTCAAAAGAACCGATTCGCAAATTAGTCGTATATCTCCCATCACAACTGTCAGCCCCGTTCCGTTGGGCAGATTGAGGCGTGCGCTCACGCTGCTGAATTCGGAACCGCATACTAGCAGACTGCTCTTACTATTCCAGCCATAGAAAGATTTGGAAGAAAATAGTAATAGTATGTTAGTGTGTGGTTCCGAGCTTCCCAGGCTGTCAATCGAATAGCAGGTGTGACCATTTAGGTGCCTGATTGAAATGCGATCGTAGAGCATAACCTCAGTCAGGTTTCGTTTTTTTCTTCTTCTAGTGTTGTACTTAGTAGTTCAAAGTACAGATAGGTTACATATTTTTAATTTTAAATGTTCATGCTCATTTACGTAACTGACGTTAGGTTGTATTTGTACCCCTGTAACTTAGGACTAGGCTAGTCAAACGGGGTCCTAATTTGGGTCCTCAAGTATAGTAAACAACAACAGTTGCTAGCAAGCTGAGCCGAAACGAATTATAATTTAACATTGAATGCGGTTTAAGTTTGAATAAATCATGGATGACAGTGAACTAGAGAGGTATGAAAATCCTAAAGATATTTCTTTTTTTGCTTACAACCAATTCAGAGGGTTAGTTTACGATGTACGTTATGTTAAAGGTGTAACCCGGATTTGTGAAACATTATAACGGTCAGTGAAGAGGTATAGGTAATAATGCATGGCCAGGTATCATACTGCATGCAGACATCATCTTTTATTATAGTGTAGGAAGAAGCATAACGTTAATACAACTAAACAATATCCAAATGTTGAATCTTGTTCCTGCTGCAGTAAATGCTTCGGGTCCTTGGGTCACACTCATAGACTGTATAAAAGATCACACTAAATCCTGTTAATATTCCTTCCTCCCACAGGAAAGCAGTGGATGAGCTCCTTAAAGAAGCTAATAGAGCAAAAGTCCGTGCCCAGACAATGGGTCCTGCTGGGTGGTAAGTGTGGAGAACCATGTTTGAAAGCTTTCTTTATCATAAATAAATAAATGTGCAATTCTCTCGTGTATCTTGCATCTAAAAGCTGGTTGAATCGCTTTATTCTAGGATGAAATGTCCGCTGGGAAGTACAAACAAGCGCTTTCTGCTGAACACTCTTCGTTCCTCTGCTCTGACGCGTACTTCTGAGAGAGGAAGGGATGAACATAGAGTTTGTGGGAAACATCGTAACACAGACTGTGAAAAGTGTAATCACAAAAAAGTCGATTCTCACAGAAGACACAACTCTGATTTTCATTCTCGCACTTCAAAACACCGCTCTTCGACACGCAATCATTCATCATCCCGAAGCCACTCCCCCAGCCTCTCCCGGAAGTCAGATAGGAGTCGATCTCGCTCACCCGCGCGGGACAGTTCTCCAGATGTCAAAAAATACACCGACAGAAAGAAAGAATGATGTAACACTCTTTGGAGAGTTTTTTTCTTTATTATTTATTTTATTTTTTTCTTAAATACACGAGGTATTTAAGTTTGCGGAACAATAATATTAAAATTGCATTTGAAGAAAAAAGACAGATTTTGATTATTGAAAAAGTCTGTGGACACACACACACACACACACACACACACACACACACACACACACACACACACACACACACACACACACACACACACACACACACACACATATATACACTTAAAAAAGTTGCCACTGGGGTGCACATTGATAGGCTATAGGCTACTTACAATAGCCTACATATACATACATAGGCCTACATACATTTGTATTATATTATGTTTCTAGCATGTTATATGTTTGGCGACAATTCTTCTATTGATGGAGTGTGTAGCTTTTCATTTCTTAAACAACCTTGTAGGAAGACATTATGGTTTTTTTTTAACCAAATATTGATGCAACAGAAAAAAAGTTCAACAGTTTATACATAAGTCTCTTTAAGAGTTTCAGGAAAAATCCTTATTGTGCTTAATGTCTCTTCGTGTGTTTCTTTGTTTTGTTTATAAACCTAACCAGCAATGAACACGTAGCTTCAGTCGCCCGGCACATATCAGCAATTCTAGTTTGTCATGGTCTTTAGTAGAGAATATCTGTTTAAAATTAACGTTTGTGCACTAAACACGAGTGTTCTTAGGCTATCATTTATCCTGTCAGGTCGTGTTGCCAGAATGCATTATTTATTGCACCTGCCTGACTTTCTCACGCAATAGGCGACTTTAATTTTAGTTTAAATGTCATTATCATTTATGCTTTGCCGCGGTTTGACATGTTTGCGAGCTTTACTGTCGCCACTAAGCAAAGCATATTTTATCGCCGTTTGCTCTCTGCCATGGATTAGTCCTATTTCTTATCTAAGAAGTCTGAAAAGAAGAAAAAAAACCTCACTCCTCATGAAAAAATAATGCATCATGTAATCAAAAACTTACTCGTGTAGCCCAAACTGCGTTGTCCTTTACTGTTTTATGAGACGAAGCATCTTGTGGGTGTTGTCCGGGTTTATCAACATCTGATTACGTGTCGTTTTACATAACGCAATTGTACCATTATGATTTATCTACGCTGAACTCCCATCGTTTATAGCTACACATTACTCCTACTCAAACATACAAGTGGTTCTAGAACGCTTTTGCGTGTCCCCTAACTGGTTTATTGCATTTTATCTAAAGTTTCAAAACGCATTTTAATTGCTAGCCGATTTTATGTACCAGTGCCTTAAGTTGTGTATTTCCATTAAATATCACTTTGCACCATTATTCCACTCATAACCTTCCATGGATATGCTTCCAAATAGCGTCGTCTCACTCACGCTTCATAAAACCTTTTGTGCTCTTTCAACATTGTGAAAATAGTCGCGGATAAAGGGATTTCCTTCCCTTTTCAAACGAGCTCATATATAAACACCATTAGCGTCGTTACAAGGCTTGATTTGCGAGGAATGGATTTACCTGAACTTTATGATATCGCATGAGAGCCCCATTAAGATAGCAGAGAAAGTGCCATTATTGTCCTTTGAAGAGGTCCATGCAAACAATGCACTATGGCATACAGTCTCCAATATTGCATGAACATAATACAAATGTTGTTTCAATATTTTAAAATATATAAAAGAACGTAGGATAGGCTGTGATGCCGTTACTTTTTGCTAATGTTGATTCGAAATGCAACACATTTCATCATGTCATAATTTTGGTATAACGTGCTCCGTTCTGTGAAAAAAAAGAACAAACTAATGTTTTAAATGTCCTTTGTTTTTTTTTACATCTATAGCCTACATAGGCTGTGTGGGGGCAAATCCAAAATAGAGAAATTGTGGCAAATTTAATTCCAGCCCTCTCAAAAATGAATTAAAAAAAAACAGAACGCTTGAACCTATTTTAATGTATTCTTTAAAGGATTGGTTGATCTGGATGTTTTTTCAGCAGACTTTTTACCTCTCCAAACAGCGGACTGCCGGGTGCGCGCACGTTACGCACACATCTCTAACTAATTGAGTTCCGTTTCACTCTCCATGTTAATTCGTTTAGGCTACACCGAACAGCTCGTTTTTATTTAACCACGAGGACCTTAGTTTAATGGACCGTGGACGGGTGTGCTTAATGGCAGGTAAGCTTGGTTGAAGACAACAGTTGGGATGTCATGTAAAGGCTGTGTGTAATGATTGTCCTTGTCACTAATGTTCATATTTTACGTGACAAAAACTGAAGGCCTCTTAATGTGTAGAAGCCTCATTCGCACTTTTTACGAGACATTTTATAAAGATTTTTATTTATAATTTTGGGGCATATTACGGAGCTAAAGTTATTAGTCTATTTAAAATAGCCTACTCTTTAAAACGATGTGTTTTTTTTGTGCTATATGAAGCCTAAATCTATAATAAAGTGATATCATGCCCGCAACATTAGGCTATATTAGGCGAAAAGTTTTATCAATCGTTTTCACACAACATTTTCTTTGTTTTACTTTACACTTTAAGTAGCTTTTAGCCTTTTTACCGGTTCGGTATTCAATGAAAAGTGACAGCCTTTTCCGCAGAGAGTAGAGCCTACGGATTCCCCGATTCACCTGTCTTTGTAGGCTAGTATTTAACAACTGCAGGTGTAGCACATATAGTCGCAAGCAAACAAGAGAGTGTTTGCCAAGGGCATTGATTTGAGCATGGTCAGTTCTGTTCAATTATTGTCAAACCGCGGGGCAGTCAAAGGGAAACACGAACAGAATCTACTGCCAGTTGACAGCTTTGTGTAAACAGTGAAACCAATGGTGCAGCAGGGTCACATGGTCACGGTGGCACACCTATGAGGCCCTAGAGCGGCGCCAGACGCTCAGACTGCAGGTAGAGCAGAGGTCCTGATCAGGGGCAGGGCGCTGGCTCATGTGCTCGTGTACAGCACGGTTTCCCCGGTCTGTGGCAATCATGAATCGGGAAGAGCACTATTATCCACCTAACCATCTGTACAAGGACTCTTGCGCCTTCCAGAGACACCCCAACGAAGACTACTGCCAAAACCCTCCACCGTGTCTGTATATGAGTAGACAGACTCAGTCAGTCTACGCCTCACCGTCATTGGGCGCACAGGACCAACCAAATCTTACCGACATTACCTCTTATAACATGTCGACCCGGGATGATCTAGCAGGGCCTCATCTTCACCTTCCTCAGACTCCACAGACATCTTCTTTACAGACGCTCGGGGGTTACGGAGACTCTCTTGACCTGTGCGGGGAACGCAACAGATACCATCTCCCATTCCCGTGGATGAAGTCAACTAAATCTCACACGCAAGCCTGGAAAGGACAGTGGACAGGTAACTCGTAGGTCTACTTTAGCCTTTTTTTTTTACAGGTTCACCAAATAACTTTTATTAAAATGAAAGCAGGCCCTAATGTCAAATTCATACTCGAGATCTTCAAACTAAGCGCTTAAAAGAATAGGCTACTCCATTCGGAAGTTAATTATTAAAGGCTCATTTTTATAATGGTCTCATATAGGCCTATAATGTATAATTTTTCGTATTAGATTCCAAAAGCATCCGCCGTTTCAAAAGGAGGTTACCAATGCTCAAATATAAGAATGCAGTAAGTAAAGAAAGTTAGTTTTTGTTTATATATATATATATATATATATATATATATATATATACATAATATACTTTCTTAAATAACATTGATTTATACTGCATGCATAATGAATTTCAGCTTTTTATATGTAGCCTAACTATTCACACATAAAATAATTTCAAGAAAAATATATTGTTATAGCCCATTTAACATATTGTAAACTTTCATTATGATTAAAATTAATATAATATAAAAAAAAAGACTCTTAATGATAATAAAAACCACAGGAACACTTGACACTTGCAAGGTCTCCAAAAAGCGTGACATTTATGGACTAATGCAGAATTTGATTCTGATTTATTTTGCTTTAAATAAATGTAATTTTTAAGACTTATTTTAATTCATTAAGTAGCCTAATTCGAGCCTATTGTCAGCTTGAAATTAATTTAGGTATGGTTAATGGTTAAATCATGAATTTGTCCTATAAAATAGACAAGACTATAGGCCTGATACAAAATGAACTGGTTCTGACCCTTTAACTTTTATCAAACATCAGATAACCTTTAAACTCTGTAATATCCTCACAGGCAAATGTGTCGAAAACATGACTTTACTAAAAATGTCACTCATGTCGGCTGATTCTGTTTTAGGCCCTTACATGGTAGAGGCCGAGGAGAACAAGCGCACGCGGACTGCTTACACCAGAGCGCAGCTGCTCGAGCTCGAGAAAGAGTTTCTCTTCAACAAGTACATCTCTCGCCCACGCCGCGTGGAGCTCGCGCTCACGCTCAGCCTCACCGAGAGACACATAAAGATCTGGTTCCAGAACCGACGCATGAAGTGGAAAAAGGAGGAGGACAAGAGGAGAGCCAGAGGAGTGGATCCCGAACAGGATTCCTCCATCACGTCCGGGGATTTGAAGGATGAGTCGTGTGGTGCCCCGGGAACTCTAGCGGGACCCCCTTCACCCCTGCACTCACATGCACCTCCAGTTCCACAAGACTCGTAAAACACACAAATGTGACTGTCCAACAGAGACATCTGAGACTGTTTTATCAACGCAATCTATCAGCCTGCCATCGATGAGTGGAACTACCAAGCGTGCAAATTGTGACATTCCATAACATTCCGTTCTCAGTGACAATGACAACATTTGGTCAAATCCTGTTATATTGGCTGTAGGGGGCGATTGCGTGAGAGCCGAATGTTTTAGGCTAATCGAAATCCAGCACGTCACTGAAACACCAAATGTTCATCAAATAGCCTATTCTTATACATTATTAAAATTTGAATGCATTCATTTTTATAGGTAGCCTATACAATAAATTGTTTCTTAATTTTAAATAGGCTACAAATGGGTAAATATAGCCTGCTTTTATCATTACAACATTATTCCAATAAAATGCTTAATAGTTAAGCCTATACAAACTAATTATGAGGACAGTGTGGCGTCATGTCATAATAATAAAACAAAGCAACCCGTAGGCCTAAAAGGCCGCTTATCAATAAGATTTGTGGAGCTTCGACAACGTCGTTTTTATCACTGCATTTTATTAGGCTATAGATTTGCATAGCACAATTAGATCACAAAACAGTAAATATTATTTTGAGTTAGGGGCCCTAGAACCGGAATGAGCCAGACAGCATGTCTGTAAAATGTCTGCTAAAGTTCTGTTAATCTGGAAAACATCTGCTGTGTAAAAACACAATTAACATAAAATAAACATAAAAATAAAAATACAATAAACTAGACTAGGGAGAGGCAGTAAACACTTTTGTAAAGTTAACTTGAGTTACAGTTTGGTTTGCATGTCGGATAGGACAATATTGTGTAACCTGAGGCTACAGATTTTTTTAACCTCTTCGATCGCGAGCTCCCGCTCCGCTGCACAGTCATTCTTCAGGCGTTCAGACAGTCGGCGCACAATATCCGCCTTGTTGTTGAGACGGGCGCAGATGACAAAAGGGAAGCCGAAGCGTTCCTTGTACTCCGAGTTTAGACGGTACATGAGCAGAATCTCGGAGGAATCCAGTGTGGTCATACCGGCTTGACTCTGCTCCTCTTGAGACTCGCGTGTTAGTGACCCGCTCTGGAGATCTCGGCCCGCCAAATCAGGATGACACCGCAAAATGCCCTCTTTACCTGAACAGTCAATGTACTTTTATTTGTATATAAACCAGTAAATAAATTATTGTTTAAAACTTCAGGAAAGGTGATACGATACGTGTTAAGTTGATAACTACCTGAATCTGGTAGACTGTGAATGAAATCCGTGATGCGAGCCTCGATATCTGCTAGATTTTTGAAAGGCCGGTGGGACCATATCGCAGCAGAAATGATGGGGCATTTCTCAATCACATTACCGAATAGATTCACAAATTCCTCGTATGTGAGAGCATTTACAACGCTTATGTCCATGGCTCCGGCGCGTGTCCCTTACAAACTGTAGGCTACTGGAAATTGCAAAAGCCAATATTGGACGAGGTCATTGTCCGTTGGGGCGAGCACTCTTTCCATTTAAATATCAGTAGTAACATAATGTGGGGTAACAGTAGTAACAGGATTTGTCGAAAATAGCTACACATACATACCTTCTTTACACGCTACAGGTAGGCTATAATTATTGGGTAAAATATTTTTCACTCGAGTCCTCCAGAGTAGCCTAATGCACAGAGGATTATAGCCTATAAATGTATGCAAATGTTAGATTTAGGCATATGTGTGCTAACATGAGATCATTAAACATGTTTTCTGGGACCTGGTTTGGTATTGATCAAATCCACTGATCAAAGTTTTTCTGGTATCTCTGTTGATGTTTTTATTTTAAACCTTATTTTGCCCCGCTGGTGTTCATAAATATATTTATGGCGGATGAGCTGGAAAAGTCACGTGACTAAAACAGATGAATAGGCTAGAAATAAAAACAGCTTAACTAAACACACAAAATAAACATCAAACTTATTAAATTATTAAACAAAAGAAAACCTAAATGAAAGACTAAACAATTGTTATTGTTCTTATTTTTGCTTTGTTTGTTACACTGTTATTTGAGTTTAGATTTTTCTCTTCTGTAAATATGGATATATCATGGCAATGGAAATATTGAGACCATGATATACTAGGTCTGATTACAGTTAAAATGAGTGCAAACAATTGAAGACATCTATAGACAACCCATACCAAAAATTTTGTCAAAGGTTTCTCTGGGTTCTGCTCCAAGTGGTAATGCAGAGCCAAATGTCGTCCAGCCCCACCTCTCTGGACGTCATGGTTTGAGCTTGACCTATCCAGCTCCACCTCTGTGGATCTAATGGGTGGAGGGATAAACCAGGGGCTGCGTCCTTACAGATGACTTGTTGCCTCGCTGCCTTATCAGACAATGACTTGAAAGACAGCGTTTGTGGATGAAGGCACCTCACAAAACGAATTTTGGACAGACTTCGAAGGCAGCGTTACTGTTTAATGATCTACAGCAAAATAGAGAGCTTTGGTGAGAAGTAAACAAATATTGAATTACTAGTATTTTTTTTACGAGTATATCATACGAGTATCACTAGAAATTACATCAGAAGTGGAAAATGTTGGTCAACGTAGGCCTACATTTACACACAAACTAAAGAGCAAATGCAACTTTCGGACGCCATCTTTTTGTTTCCAGCTCAACTGTCACAGAATGGAAAGCACACCGGATTGTGGGATATCAAAGGCAGCGAAGGATACATATATGCTGCCTTCAGAACTCTGAAGGTATCTCAGGAGACAGGAGAAGCTAACATTCGGACGAAGGCAGCATTTTCCAGGTTTCGGACGCAGCCATCGACACAACGGTCGGCTGTCAGGCAACGTCAGGCCCTTTTTGAGCGCTGTTAGTTTGTTCGGTGTGGTCCGCACCGTTGGCTCTAGTCAGGCGCCGTTCTGTAGAATCGGAGCGCTGACGGTGAGAGAGAGAACTCTGATTGGCTGTTCAGCTTAGGCCTGGGACACACTAGACGATTTTTACTGTTTGTGCTGTTTTTTCCCCCGACGAGAGAGGCCACAACAAAGCCGGCTTTCATCAGAGCTAGTTTGGCGTCGGTTTGGTGTGTCCCTACCGTTCCCTACCTATAGAGTAGGCTAATGGGTAGGGTTAGGGTGTGGTTGGACCTCACCTTCTAGCTTTATCATTACCATTTATAAAAAAATCTGCAGATTTCATCTTAAAGTGTAGGCCTACGTGGACAAAAAAAAAAAATCAGATTTATAAAACAATGTGTATGCCAGAACTTGCGCAAAAATCCCTTTATACATCACAGCCAACAGAAGATTGTGCTTACGTGCATCTCCACCCTGCCTCCCCGAAATCACCATATTTGGAGCTTACAACGCCTAGTTTATATATGCATAACCTCATCATGCATACCATGCATATTCCCATCCACGTGACACCATGTTTAACACTGTCAAAGCAGGCTACAAGACATCGAAAAATATTAGATACGGACTATAAATGCCATTTGTGCCTTACACAGAAAATCATCCAATATCCTTTTTATGTTTCAGAATAAATATATGAAAATAGCCATAAAAACAACATCAGATAATTTGTTTAGAATAAAGTGGATTCATTTATTTTCACGAGCCAAATGGTATTTTAATTCAAAATATTTAGTTCATTTGAAACAATTCAAATCATTAAAATAATAATAATAATAATAAAAATTCAAATTCATGCAATTTTGCTGGCAATGTGAACATAGGATGTTTGGGCTATTTTTAATGTAAACAGATAGGCCTTATTTATTGCAGTGTAAATACAATTGTCTGACTCAGCGCATCACTGAAAAAGGAAACGTGCAAATCTTAACTTTTTCTTCAAGTTGTATCTTACAAATACAGTGATATTTTTCATAATTTTGTGAAGATCTCTTTACACTCCGTGTCCGTACAACTGTGGTTATACAGTAAGCTATTAGCTTATTAATTCATATCATTTTTGTTTAAATTCTGAGTAATGACTTTATGTAATTTCAGTGCATATTGCCATAAAACTGGAACATTAATGTAAATGTGTATGCCTATATCAAAATGAAAACAAACTTTAAAATTGTTCTTACTTCATTACTTTTCTCACTCTAGTAAAAGAGTTTGTAGGCTACGCATGGGTCAGAGTTTGCGTGCAGGTGCGCAAATTTTCCCGTCAAGTTTGTTTTAAATCACAACTTCTGCGTCGGAAGTGGCGTAGCCTACGTCTCTTTTAGGACCTGTTTTGTGCGTACCCAACGGTTATAAATGAGGCCCCTGGTGTCATGGCACTGTGGCGCCCCCCTCTGTAGGTCTATGATATAGCCTAAATACTTTCAATATAAACATACATAATGTTGGAGGTCCTCGCACCATTGGTGTTTGGGCCCTATAGGTTGCACATTATGAGACAAAAATGCAACAAAAAAAATTGTATTGTTTTATTTGCTCTGTTGCATCTGAATACATACAAATATTTTTCAGCTACTCCAATACATTTTTTGTAGTTTATAACATAAAAATAACAATGCTCCCTTTTCAATAATATGTACACTCATTCACTTGTGCAAATGCTCTCAAAGCAAGGGCAATAAACAATGATTACATTACAATTAATACTTTATCACTTTAGGCAATGGAACTGAAAAAGTTAGTTTGCTTTGTAGAAAATACGCACAAATATGCCAATTAAATTCCTGTTACAAGAAATGATAAGCATAACTAAGCATACTGTAGATTATTCTTATTACACGATAAATAATATTTGAAGAATAATGATTAAGCCATACATGTTTTAAAGGTAACTGAATAAATATGATGAAAATTATAATAAAGAGTTTTTCTTATAAAAATAGAGCAATCTATAAAAGTCTGAAAATGTAGCAAAAATAACAATACAGATCCTTGATCTGTTCTCAAACACCTCTTGTCATCCTTCATTATGGTACAGAAGCAGGTTATTCAGTAGGCTACAATTTATAGAAATCTAAATATTTTTAAATTGATTAAAATAAATTTTGAAAGATTTGTTATTTTTCATAGTTCCTAAGCTTGCTGCACAAAACAACATTCAAATACTGTATATTATTAACTAGCCTTGTTTACACCCATAAAAAAGATAATAGGCCTAAATATAAAAAATATTAAACATATTTGTGGTACAATATGTGCATAAATGATTCATACCAATTCCTTCCACAATTTCTCTTGAAACTAAAATGTCTAAGTGGTTATTTATGGAAGCACAAATTATGCATTTAGTTTTCCCATTGCAGACATGATTGCATAATCAAAGCATAAGCTCATATTCAAACTAGAGCTTCTGTTCTTACTGACCCAGGACTGTCCATGGTTTTTCATTCATCTGAATTATCAGTGTTGTTCTGATAGATATCCTGTTTGTTCTCCATCGATGCAGCGTCAGGGGTCACTGTTGCATTCTGGTATGTAACTTCATTGTGACAGTATCCTCCACTATTGTAATATAGCTGTAGACAGATATCACAGTAAATATGCATCCGCCAGCAATGTTACCACATTTTAAAAATAACTTTTCACATAAAAGTCACCCTCTCTTCCAAAGCAGCCAGCTCTTTTTCCATGAAAGCCACAAGCTTGGAGAAACACGGTCGATCTACAGGATCCAGTGTCCAGCAGCGACACATTACCCTGTATCTAAATAAACACAAACACCAGTGTTCTATAAAATACCATAGCCTATATTTTATAAGTGTATAATGTACTTATTTATATGTATAATAAATGTTCCATCTTAATTTTGTTGTTGTCAATTTGTAATATAACACATAATAAAGCATGTGTGTGTGTGTGTGTGTGTGTGTGTATATATATATATGTGTGTGTGTGTGTGTGTGTGTAGAGAGAGAGAGAGAGAGAGAGAGAGAGAGAGAGAGAGAGAGAGATAGCATTGATTTTTTTTAATTAAGAAAATAGAGGCACTTACACAGATTCTGCTGCATAAAAGGGTTGCTCCAAGTGATATCCACTTTCAATCATTCTGTAGAATGTGCTATTCACAGTAATACCAGGATATGGGGTGACTCCTAATAGACATGAATAGTGTGTAAAGATAACAAAACACTGTGTGCTTTTATTAAGGAATGATTTATAGAAATATTCTTTCTATACAAGTTACCACACCTAGAGAAAATATTTCCCATAGAAGAATGCCATAGGCCCAGACGTCACTCTGCATAGTGTACACCCCTTTGAAAATACTCTCAGGAGCCATCCACTTCACTGGCAAACGCACCTGCAAAAATACCATGTAGACAAACACCAAAAGTCAACTAAATGAAGACAAGTTACAACTACACTGTAACCCTAACGCTCAAAATAATTAATTGAGTAGTACAAACTTAAATTAAACAAATGAGTTCTTAAATGAACTGTTATGAGTATTTGGAACTTTCTTTTTCTTTTGAGGTCAAAGAAATTACATATTTCCAGTAAACTGAAACTATTTCAGGTTTCATTGTTTTGAGTTGAATGAACTCCTTTCCTTTCATTTAGAATAACTTAAGTTTAACTGAAACTGGACTGGGATTTTTTTATTTCCCAGCATGCTTTGCCTATGGGACCTGAAAGGGAGAGTAAATGCTAAAATGAAGTGTTATATCTTTTGTGTGTGTGTGTGTGTGTGTGTGTGTGTGTGCAAGATTAATGATAAAGGAGATTTAGTAGTGATTAATGTTTTGTTATGCTAATTTAGAAGAGTTTCTGTTAATGTGAGTTTTTGGAGAGTTACCATCATGGTGACAAGGGGCGCATGCTGCTTGATTTGAGAGCAGGTAAGTTGTTGTACTCATTTAGTAAGTGCTATTGTTAACATGTTAGAAAGTTGGCATTTTCTGAATTAGTTTGTTATAGCTAGCTAAATATTTCTTAACTTAAAAAAAATCTCATTCTACTTTTTTGAGTTCTGACAACTTATTAGGTTTTACAGTGAATTAAGTAACTCATGATTTGCAATTTTGATTTGCAAGTTAGTGAACTCAGTACTTCAAGTTAGGAGCAATTGACATGCATGAGTACTACAAACTCAAAACTTGATAGTTGTGCTTACTAAAAATTGGGAACATCATAACTCCAAAATTTGTATGTAACTTTCTACCTCAAATGTTTTGAGTTAGCCCAACTTATTTGGGTTTACAGTGTAGATTACCCAAAATACCTACATTTCCTTTTACAACGTAGTTGTAATCATGTTCAATATCTCTGGCGAGGCCAAAGTCACCGATCTTCACTTGTCTGCCATGTGTCACCAAAACATTTCTGGCTGCCAAGTCCCTATGGATACACTGTAGGCAGAAAATTGTTCACTTTTTTATGACTATATAGCACCTATATGAGAAAACAAATCAAGATATTAAGCACTCAGATATAAAAAGGAATACAAAGAGTACAGAAGCTCTGGGTTGTGACATGTTCTAATGAAGTATTCAGAGATAGCATTAGGAAAAAAAGGTAATAAAGCTGTGAGTTTTATCTCTGAGAAGGAAGTAGATGTGTCATGATCAGAAAGTTAAGCTCACATTTTTAGAGGACAGGAACTCCATGCCCTTTGCAACTTGAAAAGAGAAACTCAGGAGGTCATCATAGGTGAGACTCTGAAGTTCCTCTTCTTGAAGTTTGTCTTCACATTCAAGCATTTCTTTACAGAATTGACATAAAACAATTATTTCGTTTTATTATCTGTTTTACTCATTGTTATTAGTTATTTGGTAAGAAATAACAAATAAAACGAGCATATGGACATTCTGCAATCACATATTTGCTTAAAGTGCCCCCATCATGCTTTTTCGGACATTACATTTTATGTAGTGTGTAATTTAGCTGTTTGTGAATGTATAAAAGGTCCTGATTGTTACAAATTTGCATAATGGTCTTCATTGGCTGCCCACGAACAGCGTTTACTTTGACCCGCCCTCAAACATTGTATTTGTAGCTGAGGCCTTGAAGAGTCTGGGTCATGTTTTCGACATGTCGAGAAGACGCTGTTTTCTGTGCTGTGAAAGCAAATCCACGCATTTCCAAAGGATTGGGGACTCGGGCTAGAATTTATATGGTTTTGTTTCCGATAAATGGAACCACCAATCAGAGCACAGAAGACTCTCAGAAAATAAGGGTTTAGAGAGACTGAGTCCTTCATCAAACCATTTCAGCCACTGTGAGAAAAGAGGTGATGCTGCAATGTATATTATGAGAAAATGTTAGTGTTTTTTGACCTTGGATGCATGAACACCTTTTGTAGGAGACCGCAAAAACAAAATGAAGAACCTTTAAAATAACATAATAGGGCACTTTAATAAATTGATGTTTTGTGATTATGATGCATGTATGGTTTAATATGTGAAACCAAGTTAATATGCATAATAAAATTAGTTAATAGGTAAACAACACATTAATATAATAATAAAATGTTGATAAATAAAAGTAATAAAAAGTTGAACCTCTTAAAAGCCGTTGCATAATGTATACATTTGATGATATCTATGTTTATGTGTATCTAAAACCTCTTAAATTCTCCTTTTCTCCACCTACCCTCAAAAGTAGACACCGAGCTGATGCTGGGACTGAGGAGCGCCTCGTTCTCCTGTCCTTTGCTTGTAAGAGTCATGTGCAGGCATGGGCTGTTATCAGGCTCAACATCGCTGTGGAGGCACGACAAGGAGAGAGAAGCACATGGTCTTTTACAGTAACTGTATGACACCTTATTCACTTATGTACACGGTTCCCCATCAGCACGGGATATTCATTTCCCTCTGTTCCGCACGGGTTTTTCTATGTCTAAAAGGCCACTAATGTAATTCACTTCTTAGTGGATGCTTATGCAAACCTGGAGTTTCTCTTCTGCTGGAAGTTGTGGTAGAGGCCCCTGAATCTGTCCCTGTTGAAAGCATCCGTCAGATATTTGTGAAAACGTTCCCTGTTGCTCTTCATGTAGTTCAAGAGATCTCCGTTACAGCAGTACTGGAATATCAGGTAAGTTGGACCTGCAGATAAAAAAAAAAGAGAATTGTATATTATCCAGCTCATTTGACATATAAGCAAATAAATGAACATTAAGGGCCCTATCATACACTTGACGCAATGCAACGGCTGGCGCGACGCAAGTGTTTTTCGCTAGTTTCAACCTGACAGAGTTATCATTTTCACATTCAGCGGTATGTGAGAAGAGAGGTCAAACGCACAACCGACCAATCAGAATCAAGTATTCAAGAGAGATGCAAGATATTTGTATATGTGTAGGAGTCTCTAGCAGAGGATATGATTCAGAAACCCACAACTTCTCCAAATCTTACCTGAGCCTGTGCAAGCTCCGAGCAAGTTGACAATGTTTTCATGGTGTCCAATATGAGTCAGCATTTTTAGCTCAGACATCAGAGCTTCCTTCTCCACTGCCTGGTGCTTGTCTGTTTGATGCATAAGTTAACAAATCAAAATACACATTTACCAACATATTACAAAGTGCCGATGACATACATACACAATTGATTGATTTTGTTTTGTAGAGATATTCATGCCAGTTTTGTCATCACTTACCCTTTAACATTTTTACTGCTACCTGAATGGACACTCCCGGTTTGCTGATCCCATATGCTGTAGCCTGCACAACCATCCCAAAAGCACCAGATCCTAGCTCATTACCTTTTGGAAAGCACACAGAAGGAATTAGTAACACCTAATAGGTTATTTCTAGCCAGTCAAAAGAAGGTTCCTGGTCCTATCTTTACCAAGCTCAAGATTTTCTCGTGGAAATTCCCATTTCAGGTCATACTTAAACTCTTTGAAATCAATGTATATGTAGTCATTGTCATTGGGTCCGACCATCTGAATCATCTGGATCTGGCACTGGTACGCAGGCTTCTGTGACAAAGGAGTGACAGTATATTGTTTCAAGAGGTAAGATCTATGATTCTTGGTGTTTGTCATCATGACAGAGACTGCAGGTTTACCTTAACTTTGATGAAGATGATTAAGGCAAAGATGACAACAAGGAGTATGACGATTAGCAGGAAACAAATCACATATTCAATGCGGAAATCTGAGGAAAAATAGAGTGATAACTTGCATATGAAAAAAAAATCGCCTGCATAAATTAAGTTTGCACCTGCTAACCAAACTGAACTAAAATCGTGACTCATCCTCAGTGCTAACCATATTTGAAACTAAAATTGGGGTTTATTACTGCACTAACATTGACAGACAATATGTGATCTTCATGTAAAATGGGGAAAAAGATTCCAAAGAAAAACACCTTTTCACAGCTGTAAAAATTTGCTATAAATAATGTTTTTGGTATCATGTTATGTTAAATTCAAATTCTGTGGTGTGAAAATATATTCATGTACTGTATATATGTGGGGGATCTTTCCTGCTATAGTCAAATGTTTGGGAACGGTAATATTTTTAGCTGTGAAATAGTGAAATATTATTATTACAATATAAAAAATTTATTTTAAAATGTAATTTATTCCTTTATAAGCCCCAATTTTCAGCAGTCATTACTCCAGTCTTCAATGTCACATGGCTTTGAATTTGACGATTTGCTGCTCAAGAAACCTTTCTAATTAATATTGAAAACAGTTGTGCTTCATATTTTTGCGGAAACCATAAAAAATTTTCCTCCAGGATTTTTTTGGTCAATAGAAGGATACAAAACATCATTTATTTGAAATATAATGTTTTTGTAACAATGTAAATGTCACTTTACTGTCACTTTTTATCAATGTAATGCACCCTTGCTGAATAGAACTTTTAATTTCTTTGAACTTTTGAATGGTAGTGTAAAGAGTTATGAAATCCCATTTAAGATCTAGTAAGATAAGTAAGATCAAAGCCTTTGTATATAGGAAGACGGTGCGCTCCGATTACTTATTAAAGGATTAGTTCACCCAAAAATGAAAATAATGTCGCCATAATGGCGAATAATGTTCATCTTCGGAACATAAATTAAGATATTTTTGTTGAAATCCGAAGGCTCAGTGAGGCCTCCATAGGGAGCAAAGCAATTTACATTCTCAAGATCCCTTAATGTACTAAAAACATATTCATATTTAAATCAGTCCATGTGAGTACAGTGGTTCAATATTAATATTATAAAGCGACAATAATATTTTTGGTGCACCAAAACCCCCGAAATAACGACTTATATAGTGATAACCGATTTCAAAACACTGCTTCATGAAGCTTCGGAGTGTATCGAATCAGCGAGTCGAATCATGATTCGGATCGCATGTCAAACCGCCAAACTGCTGAAATCATGTGACTTTGATGCTCCGAACCGCTGAATCGACTCGCTGATTTGATACTTTCCGAAGCTTCATGAAAATGAATGGGAAAGTGTAAAAAATAAAAAAAAATCACTTTTTTTGTCAAAAAAAATTAACTAAATCCAGTATAAATCTGAAAATGTCCACATTTATATCAAGGTCTGGTCCTAGAGCATAAACACAAAGTAGAACGAACTTTCTATCTCATACACACACACACGTACACACACACACACACACACACACACACACACACACACACACACACACACACACACACACACACACACACACACACACACACACACACACACACACACACACACACACACACACACACACACACACACACACACACACACACACACACACACACACACACACACACACACAAACACAAACACAAACACACACACATGTGTGTGACTGCAACAGAGAGTATTTTTATTGAAATTGGCAAATAAAATCAACAAAACTTGCATAAATCTGAAAGATTTTCATACATAAATGAAGTACTAGTACTAGAGCACAAATGCAATATGGAACAAGCATGTTCACTCACTCACACACACACACACACACACACACACACACACACACACACACACACACACACACACACACACACACACACACACACACACACACACACACACACACACACACACACACACACACACACACACACACACACAAACACACAAACACACAAACACAGGTGTCTGGAGTATTTTTTTTGATTTTGGCAATGAATGGGAAAATGTAAAAAATGCTTTTTTTTCACTTTGTTTGTAAAAAAAAATCAACTAAATCCAGTATAAATCTGAAAATGTCTACATTTATATCAAGATCTGGGGCCTCATTTATAAAACTTTGCGTAGGATTTGCGTCAGAAGTGGCGTACGGATGAAACATAGGACGTGCGTACGCACAGAAATATTCGGATTTATAAAACCGTGCGCACGCACATCCTACGCAGTTTTCCCTTAATAAATCACAATCAATTCTAAATGTAGCGCAGCTTTTGCGGCTTCATGTCACGCCCATAGTTGCCCATAAATAGTCTGTGAAACGCCCACAAATTAATATTCATCGATTGCGAAATCATGGCAAATACAGAGAGGAAATCAAAAAAACGTAACTTCACTCAATGTGAAGTAGAAATTATCGTTGGCGAGGTGGAAAAGAGGAGAAAAATATTTTTTGGAGGGCACAGTGTGGGCATTACTAATGCCAAAAAGGCGCTTGAAGTGCAAAAGGTTGCAGACGCCGTAAATGCTGTAGCCTCACAACCTCGGACCGTGGCCGAAAAAAAAAGAAATGGTCGGACATCAAAGTCGAGGCAATAAAGCGTCTAGCGCTGCATCGCCAGAGTGTGTCTGCCACGGGTGGGGGAGACGGGACACCGGAGCTGACCCCTCTTGATGAGAGACTGGCGGCAATTATTGGGGAATCCCTATTAATCCCTATCCCTATTATCTACGTGGAAATGGGAAATAGTTCATTGCAAATGTAATTTCTTGCAGCTTTCTGAATGGTTGAGACATACATCAGTTATTTTATCGAAAATAAAACAAACTAAAGGCATTTGCATGAATACCATGATTCCGTAGCTGATGAAGAAATTTTTACTATGAAAACAACTTTCCCCAGTGGACCATTAATACATCTATCTATCTATTTATCTATCTCCCTAATTATCTATCTATCTGTCTATCTAATTGCATCTATATCTGCTCCGCCAGACGGACACATTGACGAGAATATCAGTTTTGTACATTATTTCGTTCTGTTTACCATATTATATATGAGGATGAATTGCATAACATGCCAATATTGTTGCAGAACATATTTCACTTTTTTTTTGTTGCATTTCTGTTGTAATTTTCGTTTGATTTTGTTTGTTTTACACTGCAGATCGATCAAACGGGTGTTCGTGTAGGCTGTTAATTGTAATACTTGTTTTGTGAAGTCTTCAAGTTATTTATGAGAGACATAGCCTATTGCCATTTCTTTTACACAACGGTCTACAGTTTCACACACTTTCACGTGTTTCTTCCATCTGCCGACGGTGTCGCCATTTCTCATTTCATCCGTTTTTGTGCGTACGCCTGGGTCAGAGCTTGCGTGAAGGACCGCACATTTTCCCGTCAAGTTTGCTTTTTATAAATACCAATTATTGCGTAGAGAGCGGCGTACGCCTTCTTTTGTGCGTACGCAACGTTTATAAATGAGGCCCCTGGTCCTAGAGCATAAACACAAAGTGGAAGGAACTTTCTGTCTCATTACACACACACAAACACCCACATGTGTGTGACTGCAACAGAGAGCATTTTTAAAGAAACTGGCAAATAAAATCAACAAAACTGGCATAAATCTGAAAAAATTCCATACATAAATGAAGAACAAATACTAGAGCACAAATGCAACATGGAACAATCATGAGAAAGAGAGGGAAAAGGGGCAAATAAAAGAAAGATGAAAGGCAGCTTAACTTTTGCATAACTTCCCTATGGACCTCTATTGGATAATGTGGTCATTGCACTCTCTTTCTCTTTAACTATAATTCCTAAAGTTTTTCCACAAACCTACAGATGGCGGTATTCTATCCCTAACACATAGAGCAATGTCCAAAAACTATTTATATTTATTTAAGATCATCATTCAAGTGATTTTTTCATAAAAAAATAATTTTTAATGAGCCAATTTATGACATAGTTAAGTATTTGTGCAGTAAATAGGTAAAAAATGTATAAATATATAGTTGAGAAGTAAATTAAAAAAATGATATATAGTTTTCCATGTAAAAAAATTATATTTCCTTATGCAATCGCTCTGTAAAAGTTTGGGACTCAAACGTAAACCCTACTTGAGGGACGATTAAGGGTTAATGGGAGAAAGTGCAACGCCCAATATGGCGAATAAGCTCCACCTTCTAAATTGTCTAAACGAAAGAGCCAATCGTTGATTAGTAAAGTCATCGCGTCACTGCAGCTGTCGGTTGCTACAGAAACATTCAGCGTTTAGAAACAAAATTTATGAGACAGTTGTTGTCAGATTTCATTGGTGATTTCAAATATGAAATTTAATGGTAAGCTTGGCGAACAATTTTGGAGAATTTGATGTTTTCCCATTCAAAGAGGAGCTGTTCTTGCAGGCGTTTCAAAGATGGCCGCCGAGTGAAATTATTTTTAGAGGGACTTTGGTAAAATGCACAGAATAATGCAAGTCAGTGTTTAGATTAACTCAATGCGACCAATTTCAGGAGTGTTCAATCTTGGGTTTAGACTCACTCGTTTGCAGAAGTATTTGTTCACTGCAGTCCGTCCCTGCTACGTTAGTGATGCAGCATTTAATACGATTGTCCTCCCCGTTTGAGAGTGGTCTGGCAAAGTGAATTTTCTTGTGACAGAACTGATCTGAATTCATGAACTCGGGCTGGGCCACATACATCTCTTTCCAGTCTTCAGGATCAATACATCTGCGAAAATATTCAGAGTTCACTTCATTTGCAAACAATGGTGTTTCAGTAGAGAAATTGGTACAAGTCATGTATATGTTAAAACAAATCAAAAAAAAAAAAAAAGACTTGTACTTCTTGTAAAAACACGTTTATGTAATTGGTTATCTCTGCTCCTAAGGTTTGATGACTTACTTAGCATGTGATGGGCAGATCTTCCAAGAGACAGTCACAGGTAGAGAGCTTTGAGTGTCACACGTGGTGAAGCTTGAATTTTTCTGTATTGTAATTGTAGGAATGTCTGCAAAATGCATTGCATATTAATATATTTCACATTTAACAAAACTGTTTTACATTTCATTCAAACTGGGTAATGACCACTCACCTGAAATGCAGAGAGACATATTCCTTGTGACAATATATTCTGGAGTCTTTAGTTTTATTTGGTACTGGCCTGGTTCAGGGTCACACAGCTCAAAAGTACTAAAGAGAGAATGAACAAAATAAGCAAACACAACACAGTAAAATGGATTAAAATGGATGGCATGAGGTAAATACCTATTAAAATGAAGGTGGTGAGTCTCTCTGCATTGTATTTTGGTTTGATTTGGTGTAATCCAGTGACATTGGGCTTTTGGGAAGGAGAACACCAGAGCTTGGAAGCAGAAGCTTGCCTTATTTCGTGCTAGTATGCTGTTGTTCTCATTCAACTGCAATATGTCGATTTTGTCATTTTCTGTCAAGGAAGGATGGACAATAGAGGAAGGGCAAAAATATCACTTTCATTATTTATGTTGCACAACAATACATTGTCTCGATTTTCAGTCAAAAATTTTTTTTTTTTAATTCTGTCAAATTAACTTGGCAGTATTAGAAGCTTTCATGCGATTTCTCTAAATCTGAATTATTCATTGTGTTTTCAATAATCACAAAATTAATATTTTTGATATTTTAACAGAAAAGGGCAATGGCTTTACTTACCAAGGACCTTGACATAGATGTTCCAAGTTTGATTGTTTTTAGATTTGCAGATGTACTCCCCACTATGCGTCACATTAACTGATTCGATAAAGAAGTACTTCATCCAATCAGAAAAATATACTGATGTAATTCCTTCGACCTGAAGTAAGGGCATAAAAGATAAGTGAAAACATCAGCAAACGGTCAGAGCAGTGAAAGGATTGAATCATTCTTCATGGTTACCATCCACATCTTACTTCTGTTTTATTGAAGTGCCATTTCAAATCAGGGATGCTTTTTTTCCAATTTATGGCGCAACGGAGTAGCAGAGACCATCCAGATTTCAGGAAAATCATCTGAGCTTTTTGCGCATTCACTTTCTTATCCAGATCTGAAGGATAACCAACACAATTTGAAAAACCCTACATCATCTAAATAACATTTTCCAAGCAAGTTATTAAACTTGGCTGTTACTATAGTAATATATAAGAGATATTATAATATTTCAATATCTAGATACTCTATATCTAATTTTAAAGTAATGTTTTTGGGGTTTGAGGTAGGGGTCATTTGTTGATATACACCAATCAGGCATATGATCACAATATACTAATTTTGTTGGTCCCCGTTTTGCTGCCAAAACAGCCCTAACTTGTCGAAGAATGGACTCCACTAGACCCCTGAAGGTGTGCTGTGATATCTGGTAGCAAGATGTTAGCAGCAGATCCTTTAAGTCCTGTAAGTTGCAAGGTAGAGCCTCCATGGATCGAACTTGTTTGTTCAGCACATCCCACAGATGCTTGATTGGATTGAGATCTGGGGAATTTGGAGGCCAAGTCAACACCTCAAACTCATTGTCGTGCTCCTCAAACTGCTTTGTGGCAGGGCGCATTATCCTGCTAAAAGAGGCCACAGCCACCAGGGAATACCGTTTCAATGAAAGGGTGTACATGGTCTGCAGCAATGCTTAGGTAGGTGGTACATGTCAAAGTAACATCCACATGGATGGCAGGACCCAAGGTTTCCCAGCAGAACATTTCCCAAAGCATCACACTGCCTCCGCCGGCTTGCCTTCTTCCCCATAGTGCATCCTGGTGCCATGTGTTCCCCAGGTAAGCAGCACGCACCCGGCCATCCACGTGATGTAAAAGAAAACCTGATCCACCTTCTTCCATTGCTCCGTGGTCCAGTTCTGAAGCTCACGTGCCCACTGTTGGCGCTTTCGGCAGTGGACAGGGGTCAGCATGGGCACCCTGATTGGTCTGCGGCTATGCAGCCCCATTCGCAACAAACTGCGATGCACTGTGTATTCTGACACCTTTCTATCAGAACCAGCATTAACTTCTTGAGCAATTTGAGCTACAGTAGCTCGTCTGTTGGGTCGGACCTCACGGGCCAGCCTTCACTCCCCACGTGCATCAATGAGCCTTGGCCGCCCATGACCCTGTCGACGGTTCACAACTGTTCCTCTTTGGACCACTTTTGATTGATACTGACCACCCACAAGGAACACCCCACAAGAGCTGCAGTTTTGAAGATGCCCTGACCCAGTTGTCTAGCCATCACAATTTGGCCCTTTTCAAACTCGCTCAAATCCTTACGCTTGCCCATTTTTCCAGCTTTTAACACATCAACTTTGAGGAAAAATTTTATATAATATAATATATCCCACCCACTAACAGGTGCTGTGATGAGGAGATAATCAGCGTTATTCACTTTATGTGATGTGTGATATGTTATGCCTTATTGGTGTATATTATATTAACATATACATATGTTGTATATTGATCAAATGTATATATATGGGTTGCATTTGGGTTATATATAAAAAGAGCATTATTTATCTGTTATTTAGATAAGAAAATAAATATTTGAAGAACTTTTAATTCAGGAATCATATTAAGTAAAATCCAAATGAAGTCGCTGACAGTATTTTAACAATGTCTTCTTGTCTCATGACCCACAGATCACAAAGATTGGAATGCATGATTAAATATATCAATACTTTTATTCAACGGGATGCATTAAATTGAACAAAAGTGACAGTAAAGACATTCATAATGTTACAAAAGATTTATATTTCAAATAATGCTGCTCTTTTCATTCATCAAAAAGCCATGGAGGAAAAAAAGTTTCATGGTTTCCACAAAAATATTACTGTTTTGTTTCATTGCTCATAATAAAAAGTGTCTTGAGCAGCAAATCAGCATATTAGAATGATTTCTGAAGGACCGTGTGACACTGAAGACTAGAGTAATGATGCTGAAAATTCAGCTTTGCCATACCATGAATAAATTACATTTTAAAATATATTAAAATAGAAAACAGTTATTCTAAATTGTAATCATATTTCATAATATGACTGTTTTTATTGTATTTCTGATCAAATAAATGCAGCCTTGGTGAGATATATAACATAATAACATTAAGAACCCCAAACTATTGAATGGTTATGTACGTGTATACAAATATGTTTGATACAAATTCTGTAACTATTGAAAAAAAAAACATTACGTACCGTAATTATGGACCTCAGTACATTCTTCTCCCAGTGTATTAATGGCACAGCACGTTATATTTGGAGTTATATGATCATATTGATGGTTATTTAAAATGCTCTCTGTCTTATACCACTTATTTGTCTTGCCCTCCACTGGATTGTCTCTAAATGGAGAACAAACAATCGAGATGTACAGTTAGAGCCGTGATTTAAATGAGGTAAAACGATAGCAGACCATAACTTCATATTACCTGTTACCATACCACCAGATGGTTGGTTTTGGGTTCCCCTCAGAAGTACACACTAATTCTGCTATATTGCTACTCCCTGCTCGTGCAATAGCTTTGAGCACTGGAACTGATGGCCTTCCTACAGAAACAACAAAGGGTAAAGTATGGATTAGATCATAAATAGGGATGTTTTATGTGTATTTTCTTCATTTTGTGAGTGTTTGACTTACTTTGTGGAGATTGAACAACTGTAACACTATGATTGCCACAGATTACAGTGTATATTACACTTTCAAATCTCTCAGTGTTCTGTAATGGATCCATAGATGTATTTATCCTGTATAAAGAATGTAAAAGATTTTGATCAATTATTCATCTTTAACATCAGGTGATGTATTACAGTAGCCTAATCCCTCATCCATCCCACAGATACAAACCTTTGGGAGCAGAGACATTTAAGCCCATCTGAGCTGTTTTGTTGGCACGCACTGTAAATTTCAACAGTTTGTCCTTCAGCGACGTCCAGTTTGATTGGGTCAGAACTCATCAAGTCAGTCTCTTCCAATGTGCATTTTACGGTCTAAAAAAAAACAAAAAAAAAACGTGTACAGACTTTAACACTCCAGTCGTCACCATCAGTGCTGAAAAAGAGCAAACACAGCCTGACAGTAACTGTAAAATACACAAGTTCTGTGGTCATTACTGCAATTTCTGTATAGGCATCAGTTCTGCTTTTATTTATAGCTGCTTTTTTACTGCTTAAAAAAGGGATAAACATTTGTATATAAATGCAAGATTAGATAAAAGACCTAATGCCCTTTCTTACAGAGACTCTTGTTACAAATAATCTACCCAATAATAAACCCAAATAAACTATAAGCTATATTGTAGGTTCATTACACAAAAAGGATGTTTAATTATATTAAACTTTAACAATGAAATCTAATTCCAGATTTTACTGTGTGTTATCCCCTGCAACTGTACTGTTGTTATATTGATATACTATTTAAAGTCTGCTAAATTGGAACAACTTATTTTGCACTTGATGCACCTTAGTTATCCAGAAATTGTGCTGCGGCCCATCTAAAAATATACTTAGGTATTTGATTGTGCTAAAGTGGAACTATTGCAAGTATACTTTATGTACACTTTAAATATCTTGCATTTAAAGATTGATATAGTGATCAAATTATACCAATAGTGATATAAAAACACATTTTAGGCTTATTATTAAGAAATGTGCATTGTGCAATAAAGAAGTACTTCAAATAAATATGAATTATAATTATATAATTATAATTATAATAATATTTATGTCAAGTCTCAAGCGATATTTCAGTAAATGTTCATGGATTTGTAGTATAGCCTACTTTGTAAGAAACGATATACCCATCGTTTTCATTTGAGAAGCCTTTTACCATCTTACCTAGCCTACTCCTTAATAAAATAATGTAACAGCTCTTTAAGGACAAATGTCTAATTTTTCAATCACTTTCTATTTTATTAAATGATCAGCCCTGTTACCATGAATTTCTAAAGTAAACAACCGAATGTTTATGATGTTTAACTAAATGTTTAAAGTCTTACAAAATTGTGCCTTGCAAATGATATTTTATAAACGGAAAAGGCATTTATGACCAGGCTAATTTAATGTAACGTTCACTGGTAAAGTAAATCTCGCGAGGGTGAATGGTTAATCTATAGGCATCTCTAACCTCAACCCTGCCTGTAGCATATGTGGGGTAAAGCTAAAATATAATCTTGCAAGGAGTCTGAGAACTGTAGGCAGAAAGCTGTACTGAGCCAGTGAGGGGCTTTTCAGAAAAACTTTACCAATCCATCAGTGCCACATTTTGATTGAGTCTCAGTTGAAGCGTCCGTCACCGCGCTGCATTGAGTGCCCAAGTGCAGCACGAGCAACACTTCGGTACGACATAAGAAGAAAACAAATGTGAGAGAAAAGAGTGAATTGAATTTTTTTTATATACTAGACCTTAAACTAATGGAATGAATGTTTAACATAGCTACAAATTAGACAAAATAAATCACAAACGATTAATCCATTAAAATGAGATTATAGCCTAAATGAACTAGGCTAATGTGTCACCGGTTCAGTGTTAAATTACAGTAAAAAAAAAATGTCCGACTTACCCACCAAAAGCCTCTTTCCTGGACGCATCGCGTGAAGGCATAACAGTTTGTTCCTCGACCCTTGTGTGATCATGAAATAGGATGGACAGCGAACAGAGGCGCAAAGACTTTCACGTCAGCGCATGACACAAAACATCACTTCTTAATAAGGCTCAGGATTCGCTTCAGCACATGACACACAAAACATCACTTTACTGACGCTAAGCACTTCTTCAAATGCATCAGGTTGGGTATCACTGACAGCAACTTCAAAAAGAAGCCTTTTGGCAAGTAGATTGTTTCTAAAACGGAATTATATTTCTGGTAGCCTATTATTTATATTGGAGTATTTTTCCTTGACAGCAATAGCCTATTGCAGCATAACAACAATATTAATACATATGAATTGTCATTAATAAGAACACACACACACACACACACACACACACACACACACACACACACACACACACACACACACACACACACACACACACACACACACACACACACACACACACACACACACACACACACACACACACACACACACACACACACTTTTTGTGGGGACTCTAATGGTTTTTATACTGTACAAACTGTATATTCTATCCCCTTATGGAGACCCTAAACCTACCCATCACAGAAAACTGCATTTTTTTCATAAAAAAAACAACAACTAAAAAACTCCTTCTGTATGATTTATATCCTCATGGGGACCTCAATTTAGGTCCCCATGGTGACACGAGATCATTGATAATATATTGACATTTAGCCTATACTTATAGGCCTAGTGTTTATGTTACATTTTGAGCCTGCGTTTTTAAAAGCAGAGGACTTTGCACTTTTCATATTTTAACTCAAAATATATATTTATATATATTAATTCATTAATTTGGTATTTGTGTCAATTTGTTTTTAATAGGTCTAAATAATGATTTATCTTCATACATTTATTATGAACGTGTGTCTGTGTGTGTGTTCATGTTTTTTCTATCATAGTGGGGACTTCAACCTGAATTAATGCACAATTAAGTCCCCACTATGCTTGAAAAAACATGAACACACACACACACACACACACACACACACACACACACACACACACACACACACACACACACACACACACACACACACACACACACACACACACACACACACGTTCATAATAAATGTATGAAGATAAATAATTATTTAGACCTATTAAAAACAAATTGACACAAATACCCAATGAATATATTTGAGTTAAAATATGAAAAGTGCAAAGTCCTACTAGTAAAACTAGGAAAAGTAAAACTCAGGCTCAAAATGTAACATCAACACTATAAGTATAGGCTAAATGTCAATATATTATCATTGATTGTAGCTAATATGTGCTTTATTATTTAAATGAATCCCCTACTGACTCCTTATGTGAACTGCAGTCCTGGTCGTACCCAGCATGCACAGCAGAGCTATTAGCGCTTAGCTGAACAAGTGTAGACAGAAGACAACAACAACAGCATGATCTCAGCCAAACGCCAGGCTGATGGGCTAGTAGGCCAGCTATGGACCCGGACAACGAGTATCAGTGCATGGCGACAAAAGTGTGGCTTTTGCTGACTATTGATCTGGCTCGATGAGGAGGCTGATTTTATTGCTAAACGTCCAGTAAGGTGCTCGTTGTTTTTCAAGTGTTTTAGAATATACGCTGCTAAACATCACTCTATGTGCAAGTCTCTTCCGGCGGGAGCAGCAGCAGCAGCGGTGCCATGAACAGTGGACTCCCAGCTTTAGCTGCTCCGCTCGGGGGTGTCGGAATACCGGGTGTGAAAGTGAAATTCTGTCGTTATTATGCGAAAGACAAGACTTGTTTTTACGGAGATGAATGCCAGTTTCTGCACGAGGACCCGTCCATGGCGAGCCTTTCTTTGCACGGAGGTGGTACAGGTGCTGGAGGAGGAGGAGGAGGAGGAGGAAGCCCCGTCTCTTTATCTCTAGTCGGTGGAGCAGTGACGGCGGCGGGATACGTGCTTGGAGGTAGCGCGGCCAGCGGCGCTCCTGCGAACGTCCCCAAAAAGAACGATTCTCTGGGTCCCGCGGGAACAGCTCTGGAGGGACAGCTGTTGTCCAGTAAGTTTGTACTGAGGCCTACTGTATAGTGTTCTCTGTTGTTGTTACTACACGGCGGCTTTTGTCTAAATCGAGGCCGTGGATTTAGCGCGGCCTTCACCTCGCCACCAAAACAACACGGGAAATCAACTTGTTACTCCACAGCTCGCAAGCACTTTTAAACGAACGGATAAAGTACTTGAATAACCAATGCAAAAGCGTTTAGTTAATGCTCGGTGTGGTTTCTACTGGTTCCAAAATGTTTTACAAAATGCATAAAATGTCTAGTTTTTGATAACTGGAAGGTATGGCAAGCCATTTCAACATTTATTCCTAGTATAAGTATTTCTTTATCGTGTACTCCAGTAATCCAGCATGTACTAGTTTTTTTTTTACTGTTTCACCTGTAAATGGTCATTATTAGACACTACTACCAGGGATATTAGCTTAGTTTTAAGTAGTGCTGCCCCCGACTAAAGATTTTCCTAGTCCACTGTTAGTCGTTTGTTCAAGCTATTAGTCGGGGAGTAATACTAAACCATAGTAATGAGCATTTAAATAATTCACAATATAAATTGCAAAGTTGATCTGTTGCAAACAAGCAATAGGCACTTCTGGATCAGAGACCTTGAACAGCGATCACTGGATTTTGGAATCCACCACCACAAACAAGCAATGTTGTCAATAAATAATATTATTACACTGGCACAGCAGCCGATTAAATGTATGCAACAGACCGTAATAAACTTATGATTTGTGAAAAATTTACCTATTATGCAGAATTACAGCAACTTGTCATAACTTGTCAAAAGGATCTTGTAAAGTTGGTAATAACAAGCCCCACCCATTTAGAGGGATGATATGATATATGGTCAATTTTCAATATGATTTGGTCATTTGAAATTAGTCTGTCATTGACTTGCTATAGCTTGGCCCTCTGTAATTTCATGGTTGGACCACCAATCACAGAACCGAAAGTGTTAGGGGGAAAAATCCTAATATGGAGAAAATGGGCATCTACACAGCACCACACAACTGAATACACAGATCTGAAGGGGTTATTTCCTCAAAAAAAATTTAGATGTCAATTTATTAATTCCAAAATAACATTAGAACTGATTACTTTTTATTTTAAATTATTATTATTTTTTTTCTGCAACTAAGGCCTAGTCCACACGTACACAGGTATTTTTATAACCAGAGTTTTTCCTCCGTTTAAAAAAAACAATCATGGCCACACAAGCAAGGTTTAAAAAAAAATCTCTGTCCACATGAAATTTCAAAACCACGCTAGGCTTGCTACGATAGTCGGTGTTGCCGGTGTTACCGGTGTCCAGACTCAACACCGGTTACATCACTTGCCCACCGTGGCACCGCCCACCGCCTTTTTGATTTTTTTTATAGTAATAAAATAATTTAATTCAGTTAGAGAACTGACAATACAAATAAAAACTGAACGTATCTGCTTAATAAAGCAGGATCCGACCGTGAGTCTCGGCAGCGGCAGGAGTCATTCATCAGATTTAAGAGTGAGGAGCTGACTGAGATGATCGCGGAAGATTTGGTTTCAAAGCGAAACGTAAAAGCGCCTATTTAAGGGAGTTTGTCATTTGTTTTGTTGTTGTGTTTTTCATTAAAAATAATAGGCTAATGAACCCACAATTTAAGCAACCCGCAGCCGAATTGGCGCTAATTCAAAACCTAAAGTAAAATGTGCACGGCCGCACAGAGCGCGCATTGTTTACTTTCGCCTGGCTCCGCAGTGCGAGCCTCCGCGCTACGCTGACTGCGCACATTCATTTTTGCCGCGCGCAAACAAGGCTTTACGGACGAACTGTTACTCATTAATGGCTTGCATCTCAATCATAGACTGATCTAGTGCTGGGCGGTATGACCAAAAATGTATATCACGGTATTTTTCTTAATTATATCGGTTTCACGGTATATGACGGTATTTTTCACCCCAGGCATGACCGGGTGTTAACCACGTTTTCTACTGATTGAGAGGAAATACTGCAGTAGATTGACTGGAATGCCCTATTTTACTGTTATGATGAGTGAATATTGTAGAAAAATTCCACACTAGAGTTTGCAAAGCCCCACAAAATGATGCTGTGGAGAGACAACCAATAAAACTGACCTGCAACACACTCATTACATGCACATGAATATTAAAATATGACAACAGAGAGAGAAAAAAACAGAGTTGAGGACACCTTAAGCATTTAAAAAATCTTACCTTGTTGTTATAAAAATCCTATATAACAACAAACTGCCAAAACGAGGGAGAAACGTGGATATTTGCAATACATTTAAGAGCACTCTCTGAACAAATGACACATCAGTTCAACACAGTTACTTTTTTGCCCATTCTTCTTTGAATTGTCAGTTTATTTATTAACTTGCATCATTCATTGTCTTTTGTATAGCAGAATAATCCATCGTGTCATCGCGGTCGTGATCAGTAAGACGTGATGAAATATGTGCGCATACACGCTTCGGGTTCACGTTTAGAGCACTATAGTATATGAAATATGTCCATAAAAAACGTAAACGCGCTCGCTCCCGTCTATATCTGATATATGATCCATGTGGTGAGCATTGTTAATCTCATCAGAGCGCTCCGCGCAGAAACCGCTATTCAAAGCTACTTCCACCATTGCAAAGAATCCACTCATGTAAACAAAAGCGATAATGGCGTGCAATCTAACGTCAAACAAAGGAGAGAACGTCGCACACTTCGACTTAATAAGCCGAAATCTCCAGTTTCACCGTCTACACGACAACGCTGTAACCGGAGTTTCTAAAAATCTTCACCCTGGCCGGAGTTTTCAAAAAAGTCCGGTTTCAGTAACCGGATACTGTGTTTGCGTGTGGACACACAACCGCGTGAAAAAAGCTGCGGTTTTGAAAATCCCCTTTTTCATGTGGACAGGGCCTAACTGACTAATTAATTTTGTCGACCAAGCCTCTTCTCGGCAACTATTAGGGGGCAGCCCTAGTTGTAATGAATAAATGTTAAAGGGGTGGTAAAACACATTCTTTTGAAGGCTTGATTGTGTTTGTGGGGTGCACTGTAACATGTGTTCATGCTTCGTTTAAAAAAAAATTGCCTTATTTTTCATATATTTGACCTTTATTCTACACTGCTCTGTCCCTCCTTGTAAAACGGTCTGATGCTTTCCGGGTTGTATGAAGCCAGTCCCTCAAAAATACGCAGTGGGCTCAGATTGGTTAGCTGGCCCAGTGTGTTGTGATTCGCTAACCGCAGTGCACGTCGGAAACGTCACGCCCCTTACCGCCCGAATCAGACCCAGAACATTTGAGTGAAGATGATCGAGCAGAACCTGTTCAGTCCTCGAGAGTAAAGACTGCGGATCTATAATGATCGCTACTGAATGGCACTTTAACTTTTGTATTTTTAGAACGATTATAGCCAAATATCTGTCGCAAGAACTAACCCAAAACAAACACTAAGCACTGGCTTTAACTAGTAAGTAAGCCAAATCACACACAGAACCATGTTTAGCATGCCTGTAGATAAACAATACATAAAAGCTCTAATCAAAGAATCATTTACACTAATGCCAGGTTCGCTGTTGAGATTTTATCGTTAGTGTTTGTAACGATAGGTGTTCGTCGGATAACGTTAAGTATGAATGAGCATTTAACAGACTGGTTTGCAGAACAGCGTTGTCATCTGTTTACTTCCTTGCTACAACCTATTACAGGAAAACACATCGATGAAAAATAAATCAGACTTACAGGTTGTGGCCCGTAAACAGCTTCTGTTTGTAAATCCAGCTTTCAGGACAAGCCGTTGTGCATATCCTGTATTGAACTCGCGAAGTTTGTGGAAGATTGTGTTGTCCTCCGTGAAATGTGCAGCGCGCGTCGTGCATCCACGCACCGGCAGTGTTTTTTTCACGCAGCTGACGTTGTGCAAATCTGGTATTGAAATCGCGAAGACGGTGGATGCAGGGAGCCCTGCGCGCGCCTGATTCCCTGCTGACTCAAACACACGTGCATATAACATGCTGTATGTTAAACGCTCTGCAACGCACCCCCTTCCCAAGGAAGGCTGAACAGAGCAAGTACCCCAGACCTGCAATCCGGATGAAAATAACAGCGTTTCTTCGGCATTGCGGCAAAAACACAGCCTACTAACGCTTCCCCGCGGCGATACAAAATTGCCTCGCCCCCCTTATTTCATATTCCCCGGAGGAGGGGTTTATGTAAATATTGGGCCTGGTGATGTCAGCAAAACCTGGGTGAATGTGTAGTAGTCCCTAGCGGCCGTTTGCTGTAGTCCTTAGAAACTGATTTCTTTAAAAGCAAATATCTCCCTTTGCTTTAAACTTTGAACGTTGTAACTTTGCAGATGTTGTTTATGCTCAAGCAGCAACATTACACGTTAGCTAAAGTTAGAATAGTGAAATCGTGGTTTACCACCCCTTTAAATGGCTTGCCATAGGAAGGAGTCATTGTTCACAGGCAATATTGAAATATCTTTATAAACTAATATATAATATCAAGCATGTTTTTTGCCAGTGTTTTGATGACACTTTATATGATTTGCTTGAGTCGGAGTGCATTTTCACAATAAAGTGTGAAATTATTTCCAGCGGCTCCTAAAACCTTGTTTTTGTATCCAGAAGAAATTCTATGGCACTTGCATTTTAGGAGAGCACATTAATCTTTTTAAACACTTAAAATATATACCTAAGCAACGATTCACTGCAATATTTTGAATTATTTATTTTATTTGAATGTGGAAAAAAGGAAAATCCAAGGCACTCTACTTCAAAATATTAAAAAGCCTCGATTTTACTGGCTATTTCATAATAGAAATTTTAAAAGACATGGGGGTGGGGGGAACACAACCCACACGTAGCGGCACAGACAGCCTTCTTCAGGGTGGGTATTTATTTTATTTAGTTTGAAAAATCATAACATAGGACTTTAGTAAGGACTAGTAAGATATTATGTGTTTTTTTTTTTCAGTCCCTGGGATGGAGGGAGGTGCTCTGAATGATGCCAGTCTGACCAACTCATACTTCAGCAGCACCTTTATTGGGGTGAATGGGTTTGGAGGCCCAGCAGAGTCCAAATATTCAATGATGCAGGTAACTTAAACCACTAGTGAAACCTATAGATGATACTAGCAACTGGGTCTGTCAAATTGAGCGCACAGTGGAGATTCATAATGGTACGCTTCACATGTTGATGGTTGCTTGTGTTTTCAGAGGATGACCAGCAGTAGCAGTTCTCCAAGTCTGCTGAACGATGCCAAGAGCTTCAGCCACAGCACACATGGTGTGTGATAAAATTGTTTGAATCTTTTGTTTTGGAAATAAAGCTGTTGTGGTAAGATTTAAAAACCTATTCTTATGCATCCACTCCACTTTTTAGATCCAGTAAATTCCCCAACATCATCTCTCTTCAGTGATTTTGGTGCTTTGAGCATATCACAAAGGAGAAAAGTGAGTGTTTAATATGTCAGTTATGCTGTTAATATTGTGACTGGGTATTTTGTTGATGCAAGAATTACATGTATCTTTTGAGACATAAGGAGATAAACATTTTCATGCCACTTACATTTTGGGTCAGACTAGTCATCTAACAACTGACTTGTTAATTAGTACCTTAAAACAATTAGCAGAAGCACACAACTATACTCACAGCCTTCTGTGTTTTAGCTTTTAGAGAGTTTGCAGAGGAAAACCAATACGTTTTGTATTTAAATTCCTCAGCATCAGTCATGCTACAGCCACATACAGTGGGGCAAAAAAGTATTTAGTCAGCCACCAATTGTGCAAGTTTTCCCTCTTAAAAAGATGAGAGAGGTCTGTAATTTTCATCATAGGTACACTTCAACTATGAGAGACAGAATGAGAAAAAAAATCCTGAAAATCACATTTTCTATGGGGTTGAGATCTGGAGACTGGCTTGGCCACTCCAGGACCTTGAAATACTTCTTACGATGCCACTCCGTCGTTGCCCGAGCGGTGTGTTTGGGATCATTGTCATGCTGAAAGACCTAGCCACGTTTCATCTTCAATGCCCTTGCTGATGGAAGGAAGTTTTTACTCAAAATCTCACTATACATGGCCTCATTCATTCTTTCCTTTACACGGATCAGTCGTCCTGGTCCCTTTGCAGAAAAACAGCCCCAAAGCATGATGTTTCCACCCCCATGCTTCACAGTAGGTATGGTGTTCTTTGGATGCAACTCCGCATTCTTTCTCCTCCAAACACGACAAGTTGAGTTTTTACCAAAAAGTTATATTTTGGTTTCATCTGACCATATGGCATTCTCCCAATCCTCTTCTGGATCATCCAAATGCTCTCTAGCAAACTTCAGACGGGCCCAGGGCTGGACTGGTAATCTGGCATACCGGGCATTTTCCCGGTGGGCCGACACACTTTGGGGCCGATACAAGGTTATTTATTTATTAAATTTTTTTGCCACGGACTGGCCCATCATGCAGGGACAGCGGCCCATTGGTTTGTCTTCTGAATTGACAGGCCAAAGCGAGAGAGACTTTCCCTCCTCCATAGACTGTGTCCATATTAGGCGCTGTTTAAAAATTTGGGCGCATGAAACTGCAAAAGGCGAATATCCGCGCAACAGCGCTGCCGCTGACGAACGTGCGCTGCGTTTCTGCTGCTCTATGAAGTGATGAACCGGCACTTTGACTCCGAATGTTGTTTTATACAATCGTGTGATATGAGAATATTAAAGGTTCTGTGGTGAATCAGCTGAAAACAGCCGCGACCATGTAAATACATCACGAGGTAAATTGGAAAACAGCAATACACACAACTACAAACTTGTCACTCTAGCACAACCAAATTCAATAGTTTATTATTATTTATTTATTTATTTTCGAAACCATATACCTATGGTAATGAGGAGCATGATTTTACCTGTGACTACCATGCCCATACAGTTAAATGAAACTGACCTACAGTTAAACTCAGTTAAAATGTCATTACACTCTAAAAAAAAAAGGTTCTATATGGCACCAAAAATGGTTCTTGGCTCGTAATCATAGGGGAACCTTTTTTAGTGCTATATAGCACCAATTTTGGTGCTTCAGTGGTTCTTCAGCGGTTCTTCACCGGTTCTTTGACTAAGGTGCTATATAGCACCTCTGAAGAACCGCTGAATTTAAGGCCCTAACCCCAGTTAAAACAGTCAAGAGGAACTCATGGGCCGGATGGGCTGGGTTTGCCAGGGCCGAATTTTAGCCCCAGTCCAGCCCTGGACGGGCCCGAACATGTACTGGCTTAAGCAGGGGGACACGTCTGGCACTGCAGGACTTGAGTCCCTGGCGGCGTAGTGCATTACTGATGATATACTTTGTTACTTTGGTCCCAGCTCTCTGCAGGTCATTCACTAGGTCCCCCCGTGGAGTTCTGGGATTTTTGCTCACCGTTCTTGTGATAATTTTGACCCCACGGGGTGAGACCTTGCGTGGAGTCCCAGATCGAGGGAGATTATCAGTGGCCTTGTATGTCTTCCATTTTCTAATAATTGCTCCCACAGTTGATTTCTTCACACCAAGCTGCTTACCTATTGCAGATTCAGTCTTCCCAGCCTGGTGCAGGTCTACAATTTTGTTTCTGGTGTCCTTTGACAGCTCTTTGGTCTTGGCCATAGTGGAGTTTGGAGTCTGACTGTTTGAGATTGTGGACAGTTGTCTTTTATACTGATAACGAGTTCAAACAAGTGCCATTAATACAGGTAACAAGTGGAGGACAGAGGAACCTCTTAAAGAAGTTACAGGTCTGTGAGAGCCAGAAATCTTGCTTTTTTTGTACGTGACCAAGTACTTATTTTCCACCATAATTTGCAAATAAAATTATTAAAAAATTAATTAATTTGCTTTAAAAATCAGACAGTGAAATTTTTCTCATTCTGTCTCTCATAGTTGAAGTTTACCTATGATGGAAATTACAGGCCTCTCATCTTTTTAAGTGGGAGAACTTGCACAATTGGTGGCTGACTAAATACTTTTTTGCCCCACTGTACATTTTAGATGGACATCAGTTGCCATTACATTGTGTCTGACGTTGCATTGTAAGATGATGTGTCAAGGTAAAACACATCTCCAGACCCTTGTGTTTTGTTCCCTTCTATCTGGTTGTTTTTGAATGCAAGAACACGTCTTCTGTAAACACCCCCTATGACAGGGTGTTCAATCTTTTAGTTCCCCAAATATTACAATCCTCATGTGAGGGACCCCCATCCTAAAATTTAAAAGGCATTTTATGTATTGTTTTTATGTATAAAGACCCAATTCATATTATGAAAAAAATATATTATAAATGTGTAAAATATTATTTGAAAAAGATTGTTTCTATCGTTACATTAGGTTTTTTCTACTATAGTTCTGTACCGTACATGACAAAACAAATTTTTATCGTTTATTTTTTATTTTTTATTCAATTTATTTTAATCAATAAAAAGTGTATCTATTTATTTATTGCAATCAAATTCTTTAATTATAAATAAATAACCTGACACCAGTTTGAAAACCCATTAAAACGAGTGATTGGAATAATTATACAGGGGTTCCTTAAGACGTTAGTTGTTTTTGAAAATGTTTTGCTTTGCACATACTTAATTTGGAAAAAAGTTGTTGGACTGAAACCATTACAGTTGTGATTTATATCTTTTTTTCTTTTTTTTTTTCTCCAGGCTCCTAACCCCACAGCCAGTGAGTTTGTTCCTAAAGGGGCCCCACGAATGGCCTCCATGTCTCAGACAACCGTGCCAGCATTCACCTCCCCCATCTTCCCTCATCCTGGCCTGAGCAGCTCCACAGCGGCTGCTCTTGCACCTGGTAAGTGACTCAACCGAAAAGTACCACCCGGTGCTCTGACATTTTTCTTTCTTTCTGTTTTTGTCTTGATAAACTCATGTATTCTCTTATGCTTCGTATTTCTAGCCAGTCTTTTAATGTGTGTGATCTTTTAGGTTAGATTGTGGTCTCCTTTTTGTGAATCTGTTTGTAATTAGGCTTTGTGTGGTTTCTTGCACAGGTATGTCCCTCTCTGCTGGGTCATCGCCTCTCCACTCCCCCAAAATCACCCCTCACACCTCCCCAGCCCCGCGGCGGCGCAGCCATACACCCAACCCCAACCCCAACCCCAACCCCAACCCCAATCCAGCCAATTACATGGTGCCCACCACTGCGTCTGACCAGGGAGGTGGAGCCCATGTAATTCAAAAGGAGACTGTAGGCGGGACAACCTACTTCTATACTGATAACACCCCTGCTCCCTTGGCTGGAGTGGTATGTTCCACGTAAATCGAAATTTGCTGTGCACTATTATTGTCTTTACCTGCTTTACCTAAAATATCCAATGTGCGGTTTTCATTTTCAGGTGTTCCCTACATATCACATGTATCCACAAACGGCACCTCATGTGGCATACATGCAGCCAAAAGCCAACGCGCCATCCTTCTTTATGGCTGACGAACTCCGACAGGTAATCTGCCCTCATCTGTTAGCCAGTCTTGTCTAGAAGTTGGTTATTTGTTGTAATTTTTCACTTATTTATTGTAAGACATATGTTTGTCTTTTTTGCAGGAGCTGATTAACAGGCATTTGATAACGATGGCACAGATGGATCAGTCTGAGAACACTGGTAAGGATGTGGTTTGTCTTGTGTTGGCATGATATGTTAACAATGTTTTTGTTTTAATGGACAACGTGGCAACTGTTCAGTTATAATGTCTGTTTTGTGGTCAGTGCATCTTGGTTCACCTGCTGTCTGAGAATAAAACCACAACCTTTGTCTGTCTGTCTTTATTTAGATTGTTTTGAAAACATCTACATGGTTATCCACCTATGTGTCATCTATATGTATCTATCTATACCCAGAGCCACACAAAATTCTTTTACAGTATGAACACCATGTTTATTTTATCAAGTGTGTGAGACCAGGTGTGTTGTATGTTTGAAGTTGGCTGTTCCATCTCCCCTTTAGGAGTGCCATCTGAGGTAGACAGTTACCACAGCCTCTTTCCCCTGGAACCCCTTCCCCCACCCAACCGTCTTCAGAAAACCAGCAACTTCAGTTACATCACTTCCTGTTACAAGGCAGTCAACAGCAAAGATGACCTGCCTTACTGCCTCAGGAGGATACATGGTGAGGCATAAAGTGGTTCTATGTACAGCTAGTGATTTTGCACTGGCATAAAAAAGAAATAATTTAAAGTTCAGTACGTTTAAGTGCTCATGGTTGTGAAATTACCGTGAATTAATATATCAAACAATTGGCAGTGCTAAAGAAAGCAGTGAGGGCGCAAGGCAGTGCTAAAGAAAGCAGTGAGAGCGCAAGGCAGTGCTAAAGAAAGCAGTGAGGGCGCAAGGCAGTGCTAAAGAAAGCAGTGAGAGCGCAAGGCAGTGCTAAAGAAAGCAGTGAGGGCGCAAGGCAGTGCTAAAGAAAGCAGTGAGGGCGCAAGGCAGTGCTAAAGAAAGCAGTGAGAGCGCAAGGCAGTGCTAAAGAAAGCAGTCATAGCACACTTAATTGTTTTGTTTAGTACTCGCATGTAACTTTGGAAATTACTTTTATGCATTCACAGGGTTCAGACTGGTCAACACCAAGTGTATGATGCTGGTAGACATGTGGAAGAAGATTCAGCACTCCAATACTGTGACCCTTCGAGAGGTCTTCACCACCAAAGCATTTGGAGACCACTGTACGAATAACTTTGCTTTTTAAATGACTGGGCATGTGCATATCCAAACTATTGTGGAACACTGCTTTTGGTTTCGCCATGATGCATTTCATTTTGGGCCGATGAAGTGATGCATATTTTTAAATAAAAAAATGCAATTCACTCAGATGCTGAATTGATTACCTCTGCTGTGAGGTGTGTTTTTAAATGTATGGATTAAAATTCATTTTGATTTTCGGTGGGTGGGGGCGTAAAGTTTACCCCCATAAAGAAAAATAAGGCCATAGGTAGTTTGACCCATTTCTTATAAAAAAAAATTAAAAAAAATAATATATATACATACATACATACATACGCACACACATATATATAGGTGTTTGTTAATAGTAATACTTATTATAATTAATTATTATTTTTTTTTTTTAAACAATATGAAACCATATATGAAAGATTTTCCTTTTCATTATCATGGACACTTGTCATTGACTTTTCGTAAATGATCACATCTGCCCTCAACAGCACTGGTGTTCTCCTACGACTTCCATGCGGGTGCGGAGACCATGTTCAGCAGGCACTTCAATGATCCGGCAGCGGATTCTTACTTCACGAAAAGAAAGTGGGGTGAGTGTTTTCTTGCTTAGTTGTTTCTGTGTCTGTCTGTGTGTGTGTGTGTGTGTGTGTGTTTGTGTGTTAGAGAGGATACAGCCGTTATTTGCAGAGTATGTAAAATGTCTGGTGGCAGTTGCGTGAACATGTAGCGAGGAAAGAGGAAGGAGTGGTTGAAACCGATCCTGCCTCAGGTAGGTTCAGTACCTGCAAGCTCAAGACTGACAGAGGAAGCAAAACTCAGGGATGATGTTTAGCTATAAACAGCTGCTATGCAAACCATAAAGCACGCGTTTATTATCAGGATGGGTAAAGACCAGTCCCAACATCTAAAAATATACACTTATTCATATATATTGATTATAAAACTTTTATCTAAAACATTGGCGCTATATAAAAAGTTTTATTGCCCATGTTTTTGTCAGCTGCTACCATTCAATCACAGGGTTTAGACATTAATTTAATGTTAGTTGTTCCAATGGTAACTAACTAAACAATAAATGAAACGCAAATGTTATGGTTATCTATAAGTCATTTTTGCTCAGTAGTATGGCTTAATTAGATCGTCAAAGGTCAGATGCAAAGACATTGGTTAAAGGAGTCATGAACTGGCTTTAAAAAAAAAATGATACCGTTGTCTGAGGTCAACTTATGATGTTCGTGTGGTTTTTACATTCAAAAACATCATAATGAATAAGTAATAGGCTACTTTCTGCCTTGGTTTTGAGGCTCACTGAAAAACGGTCGGTTTTGATGGGCGTGCCACACTGAAGACTTGGAAGTAAACGCCCACGGCTAGGATTGGATAAGATTTGCATATTTAATGAGCTTCTGCTCCCCTGTCAGTGAAAGCGTGTGGCAAACGGCAACCGGAATGAATTGCCCAGCCCACAGCCAGGGCTCGCAAAATGTCTTTATCAAACAAACACTGATTCATCTCTCATCCACCTGCGATTGATTGGAATGTTATTTCTGTATCATTTCACCCGGTCATCAGTGAATATAACCGTGAACCGTATACACACGCGCGTCGACAGGCCGGTGATAGCCCGTGTGAAAAACACATAGCCCCGGGACTTTGGGCTTTGTGAGCTGCCGTTACAAGTCCGAGTCTAATCACGAATGAACCAATAACACCTTCTCCAGCCTGTGACAGCATGCTAAGGTAGTAATCAATAGATATCAAACGATCTGTAACAATGCAATACTAACACGCATATAAAAAAACAAACATGTTTTACTCACATAGGTGTGTTGCACCGCTCCTGTCGGATCCAATATAGAAGGCACAGCATTGTGTTTTAATCTCAATATGTCTGCAAATCCAGTCTCAACCTGTATCTTGTTTACAATCGATTCCGCGGTGAAAAGCGAACAAACGCAATGTCTTGCGCACATGAGCTGGAACCGGCATCTCCACGAGTCGGTGGGCGGGCTTGAGGCGGTGCTTCTGCGTCCTATTACGTCAATAGTCGACATATTGTGAGAGAACTCGTTTTCTGGGCCTGGGGCCTGTACCATGAAGGTAGTTGAACAAACTCAGGGTTACAGGATTGGTTTTGAGTTGACAAAACCAAACCGATGCAATCAAGCTTTATTGGTACCATGACGCAGCTCATCAACTTTCTCTGTCAACTCAGGCTTTGATCCTGAGTTTAGGATTTTAGCTGTGACATCAGTACTGAACAGCCAATCACATGCTGTGGATCAGTGAAACTGACATCTACTTCTCGCGAGAGAAGCAGCGAAATTGATTTATCTCTTCTGCAGAATATTACATGATTGAAAATATTAAGAATTTAAACAAATGTACACAGGAAGAAGAAAAGAGCTGTCTATGAAAGCTGTCAACTTTAAGAAAAATCTTACTTAGTCAGTACAAGTAAAAGTTATGAAGTTAGTTTAGTTGATATATAGAGAGAATTGAACATTTAAACTCGCATGTAGTCATTTTTATCGCTTTATTTATTGATTTTAAAGCTTATTTGTATGACCTTTATATAGGCTATTTATATTAATTTTAACTATGTGCCTATTAATGATTGATTAACTAAAATGATATATGTGTAAGTGATTAACCTGTTAAACTGCAACCCCACTTTGGGGCTCACAGCTGAAAACGACCTACCTGAATTAAAACAATTATAGCTCCTGAGAACAGTGTGCTACAGGCACAATTAAGGTATCTTTGGAAAGAAGACACTTGGGACTCTACTAAAAAGCAATCAGAGTTGATAATTCTCAAACAGATAAAAAATTATAATAGTTGAAATGCCTCAAAAATTATTTGCACTACACAGAATGTTGTATTATTTCATGTAAAAATATATGAAAATAGACCTGGAGGAATCCAGTTCAGTTATGGATTGAAAGCCACACGACTTATCAGTTTATATTTCAAGTTTGAGGAAGATATAATGAAAAATGTGGTTCCTGCAAGCTTTTTTCCAAGACTATGTCTGTTCCATTTCTCCCTCCGCCTGCTTGAGGCACATCCCCAGAAATGACATCTCCCAACTAAAACAATTGCAGTTGCTAAACAATTTGCACTACATGCACAATTTAGACATCTTTAAAAAGAAGACACTTTAGAGTTTATTACCCAAACATTAAAGTAGAAAAAAACTTAGAAAGACAAACAGTTATAGAAGTTGAAGTGTCTTGAAGATGATTTGTGCTACAATGAACACTTTATTATTTGATGTAAAAATATATGAAAATAAGCCTGGAGGAATCCAGTTAGTTAATGAATTGAAAGGCAAAAGTCTCATCAGTTTATATTTAAAATTTGACGAAGATATCATGAAAAATGGGGTTCCTGCATGCTTTTTTCTAAGAATATGTCCAGGTGCCAAGAAACCTACAGGAGACTTGATAACCTAATGTTATGAAGTGTACTGCAAGCTGTTTTAGCCATCATATATGATGCTTGAATGCTTTTTCAACTATAAAATAATAGGCAGAACCATAAGACTTTGTATTAGTGATTTATTTGTACAACAGAACTTATAAAAATATAATAAAAATGAAATATTAATAAAAAAGAGCTAAACTTCTTTGCAACTGAAAATACAACAAGTAATATAAGTATAATAACTATAAATATAACTAGTAATATAAATAACAATATAATATAAATATATAGCTATAAAAACACACACAATTTGCAAATGTAAAAAAAAAAAACATTTACTGGCCTTTTACTGGCGGATTCAGGTCTACAACAGCAAGTGCAGATCTTGAAGAATCTGAAAGCGTTCTTCTCTTTTCTGCTGGTTGGCTGGTGCTTGGATGCCATTCCTCATCTGAAGACTCAACCTGATGCCTGTAGAATGGCAAGGAAAGGAATGAGAATTAGCACTGCATGTCCTATTTCTGTATAGTTTGCCCATTCAATCAACAATCACACTGTCATCATTCACTCTAATTACAGGCCATCCCATGAACAATGAAACTGATGGGCAGTCGGTTAGACAGCATTCATATTGACGGCGGCCCATACATTCTCACACAGCCCAAGCATCAATCTAACGGCCGGCTATACAGTGAGCATTCATATTGACGGCGGCCCATACATTCTCACACAGCCCAAGCATCAATCTAACGGCCGGCTATACAGTGAGCATTCATATTGACGGCGACCCATACATTCTCACACAGTCCTACAATCAATATAATGGCCTGTGATACAGTGAGCATTCAACAATCACACAGATGGTCGGCCGTCCAGAACTTTTCTTTTTTCGTCAATTTGTTTTTGTAGCACAGGGGAAAAAAATGCATTTTATATATTATATATATATATATATTTTTTTTTCTGTGTGTGCTAGAAAAAATGCTAAATATCAGTATATGTATAATCTATACTGGTATATTGTAATTTTTCTAGCACACAGGAAAAACATAAAATAAATACAGTCTCAATATATATATATATATATATATATATATATATATATATATATATATATATATATATATATATATATATATATATATATATATATATATATATATATATATATATATATATATATATATATATATATATATATATATATATATATATATATAAACAATTACATGTGTTATATATATATATATGTTTTATTTACACACACATGGGGAAAAATTATATATACTTTTTCCCCATGTGTGCTAGGAAAAATGCAAAATATCAGCATATGTATAATGCATACTGGTATATTGTAATTTTTCTAGCACACAGGAAAAACATAAAATAAATACAGTCTCAATATATATATATATATATATATATATATATATATATATATATATATATATATATAACAATTACATGTGTTATATATATATATATATATATATATATATGTTTTATTTACACACACATGGGGAAAAATTATATACTTTTTCCCCATGTGTGCTAGGAAAAATGCAAAATATCAGCATATGTATAATGCATACTGGTATATTGCATTTTTTCTAGCACACAGAAACAATAAAATACATACATTCTCACACACATTCTCAATATACATAAACAACTACACATAGCAACTCACCGGTATATTATTGGATCAACTTCTCTGTCAACAAGCACCGTCACCGCTGTGTTCACTCTCCTTTTTCACATCGCTGCTTCGAGTGAGCTCAAATAAAGCATTTCAGCACAATAAAAACTTCTTTTGACGATCCATTGGATAATACATTCCGTCCAGTTAGTAAGATTAGCAAACAGTTACTACAAAGAGACCTCTGTTTGTTTACTAGCGCGTTAGCTTTTAGCTGTCAGATGGGGGGTGTCAGGCTCGCTGCATCTCGTCGGAGATAGCGCCACATTGGCACATTCAGATGAATAAATATTCACGCCCATGTGACAAACATACACATGCAAGGTCTCGTTGGAATCGTGTGCTCATTGGCTACATTTTCTGTCAGTCATGACGATTCAATGCTTTTATTGGCTCCAGATAAACAGACATTATCATTGGATGAGCACGTCATGACATCAGATAAAACGATCGCTATGGTTGGATATTTTTGACTATATCGCGGCTATCTTTGCATGTTTTTGAGTGGGGTTAGTTGGATTTTGTTCGTAACATTCTAAGCTTTAAACCCATGCCACTTTATTCTACCGGGAGACTGTTTTTGGTGCATTATTTTATTGCATAACAGTCTAGTATGATACTTCGCTCCGCAGAAATGCAATGTAAACAAAGGATTAACCATCAATATTACACCGTTATTGTTTCGTTGGATTAAAATGCTCTATGGGATGTTATTCAGTGGACCCTCACCTTTCCATTCGTTCTGGAATTGTTTGCAATGGATGCGTGTTTGGCTCGTAATTAGGACACTAAAGGTATGTACTCTGTTTTTATTTATAAAATCGTTGATGTGTATTGCTTACATTGATGCAAAAATACAGCCGTTATAAGCTTTTCAATGAAAAACAGTGGTCTGTCCTCGATGCTTGAGGTTTAGACCTTTAGAATGATATATAGTTTGTCAAGATTAATGATGTTTTTTTACGTTAAATCTATTAACAAACATTACACTCGTGCTAAAAATAGCGCTTCAACCCGTGCACGTGCTCATGAAGCTTATCAGGTTAAGGGTATAATAATTACTTAAATGATATCCAAGTCATTCAAAATTATTATTATAATAAATAAGCATTGTTAAAAGCCAGACACTTTAGTCTTTTAAAACCATTTGCTATGTAGTGACCTTTAATTTGGAGTAGAAACAGGGGGAGTGACTTCATTGCATCAGAGGTGTGTCACTTTGCTCGCAGCTGATTGGTCTAATTTCAGTTTGAGATCTCTTATCCAGAACATAACCTGCCCTGGAGCAGGTTAGCCGTGGAGCGTAAGTTACTATGGAGATGAACACTGCTAAAAGCCAAACCACTTTAATGGTACCTAAAACCCAGGATTGGCACAAACTAAGCTTAAACACATCTGGCTAGCCAGCTAAACCGGCTTCATGGTATAGGCCCCTGGTGTCTATAAAAACTTTTCTTTGACTAACAAGGACGTTTTTAGCTCTTAAACTTATAGGATATTCTTATATCACGATTAACTTTTATATACCAAAGGCTCAAAGCAAAGTTGATTTCTCAATTCATCACCCCTTTAATAAAGTGAGATTAAATACATGAAGTATATTTGTATTTAACATCAGTTTTTGTGTAATCGAGGTGAGTAAATGCATGTTCACATTTAGTCTAGAACTACAATATCATGTTTACACAGTGCACACAATGCCTCTGCACTTACACCTGTTTTCTCTCAACACTTTGTCAGTCAATAAATGGGGAAAAAAGTAACTTGGATATTTTGTTTTATAATTTTAAAGGGGTCATGAACTGCGTTTTGTTTTTGTTTTTTTTATGTATAGTTTTATGATGTTTCCTGGGGTGCACTTACAGGGAGTGCAGAATTATTAGGCACGTTGATTTTCTGATCATATTTTTTTTCCAGGCACATTTGATCAATTCCAAACCACAGTAATCCTAATAACTACTATTGATTTAGTATTTAATAATGTATAAGTGATATATAGTTGTTCATGAAGGCTGGAAATGAAAAACACCTTATATTCAGGTGTGCAGAATTATTAGGCATGTTTTCTTTTACAGATAAATTGAGCCAAAAAAGAGATTTAACTCAGACTGAAAAGTCAAAAAGTATTAAATGCCCATGAGAAGGATGCAATACTAATGCAATACTAGACATTGCAGTTAAGGCATGACCATTGGACAGTGAAATGCTCGTTGGGTCAGCAGGATCTGACAAAAACAGGTGGTGAAGTAAAGACACCTGTTAACTGCAAAAGAATTAAGAATTAAGGTGAAGAATTAAGGGTGAAACCATCAGGAACCCTTTAGTCTCCAGCGCCACAATTTTCCAAAGCTGCAACCTACCTGGAGTCTCCAGAAGTGCAAGGTGTCAGGATCTCAGAGACTTCAGTTAGGTAAAGAATCCAAAAAAATGACCCCCACTAAATAAGAATCATAAGCTGAAGTGTTGTAAAATACATGAAGAAGGTTTTTTTATAGGCTTTATGGACAGATAGGTTGAGAGTGACTCTTGAAGGACCAGCACCACATCCTCTAGTACCACTGTTTGAAGAATTCATCTTCCAGAATCTGGCAGTACGTTTTGGGAGTTCATTTTAGTCCATCCTGAAGTCCGTTTTGCAGAGATGGACTAAAAATGAACTCCCAAAACGTACTGCCAGATTCTGGAAGACACTTCAGCTTATGATTCTTATTTAGTGGGGGTCATTTTTTAGGATTCTTTACCTAACTGAAGTCTCTGAGATCCTGACACCTTGCACTTCTGGAGACTCCAGGTAGGTTGCAGCTTTGGAAAATGGTGGCGCTGGAGACTAAAGGGTTCCTGATGGTTTCACCCTTAATTCTTCACCTTAATTCTTAATTCTTTTGCAGTTAACAGGTGTCTTTACTTCACCACCTGTTTTTGTCAGATCCTGCTGACCCAACGAGCATTTCACTGTCCAATGGTCATGCCTTAACTGCAATGTCTAGTATTGCATTAGTATTGCATCCTTCTCATGGGCATTTAATACTTTTTGACTTTTCAGTCTGAGTTAAATCTCTTTTTTGGCTCAATTTATCTGTAAAAGAAAACATGCCTAATAATTCTGCACACCTGAATATAAGGTGATTTTCATTTCCAGCCTTCATGAACAATTATATATCACTTATACATTATTAAATACTAAATCAATAGTAGTTATTAGGATTACTGTGGTTTGGAATTGGTCAAATGTGCCTGGAAAAAAAATATGATCAGAAAATCAACGTGCCTAATAATTCTGCACTCCCTGTATAATGTTAGAATGCTTTTTACATAAAAATTGTCATAATTTATAAATAAAAGGCATTTTTGCCTTCTGCTCTGAACGCTCCGTTTTAAGGGGTGTGTCCGCTGGGAGACTTCAGTGTAAATACCCACTGCTGTGATTGGCTAACGTCTTTGCATTTGAAATGGTATTACTCCCTCTTTTAGCTCGTTTTTACTATTACAGCTCTCATGGTTAACTAATCGGGAAAAGTGTTGCATTATATTTAGATCTATGGCATTATATTAAGGTTGTGGCAAGAAAGGTTGCAGTGATGATCATTGTAGCCGATCACACACATGCTGAGCGCATGAAAGCAGTGATCTCGTCATTGCAGCTCAGTTTCTGTACACTAATGAATGCTGAGGCGGTGCTTGCCTCCCTTTGACGTCATAGATCCCCACTTTGAAAAACCTGTCGTTTGCTGGGCCTGGTGTCTATAAAAGCTTTTCTTTGACTAACAAGGAAGTTTTCAGCTCTGAAACTTACAGGATATTCTTATATTACTATGACCTTTAATATATCAAACACACCTGCAAACTTGTCGCTTTTCGGCGACAATCGCCGTTTTCTTGGTCAATTGGGTCATTTACGTGAATCGCGTAGAACCGGAGAGTTTTTGTTTTGGGAGGGAGGGGGTAGGTTCAGTGCACGCGTATAACGTTACCGAACGGTCCGGTACCGAATCTTTTAACAGTTTACAGTCGGCTTGTTTGAAGCGCGGAACACACTTCAATCCAAGTTCCCACACGAACATATTAAGTATTCAGTCCATTTTATCACGAGATTCAAACGATAAATGCTGTTTTGACGCTCTATATATGGCGTGACTGGTCACTTCATGATCACAGTTCAAGCGGCCGCGCGTGAACGCGATCATCTGTGAAGGCGATCGATCATCTCTTACTAAAGAATAAACATGAATGAAGGTATGCTGAGGATACATTACAACTTACTGTCATGTATATATGTGGTGTAATCGCTAAATCAGTGTTTCAATGACATCAATATAACTGCTTGTAAACTAAACCATAACGTTAGCATCACATAATTACCTCAGGCAGTCATTCAGTGTGCACAGAATTTTATACACTAGAGAAATCAACTCTTTCACTAAATACAAGCTCTATATTAGCCTATATATTCATTACATTTTACTTAACCTCTTAGTGATGTCTTGATTATTTCATGCATGTTAAATAAACCTGTCATGAAAATGACAAGACACTGTATATAAATTATTATATTTTAACAACAAATTGGAGAACTATTTTATAATTAGATTTAGAAGTTAATGCAAAAACTGCCTTATGTGAAGTTTACATGTTTGCATACAATGAGTTATTTGAGTGTTGATTATTATACCTAAAAATAAATAGCAACTGAATAATTTGGGCTCTATTTTGTTAACCTTTAATATTAATGTGCAAGTAAGGGCTCCCTGTATAGTTTACAGCAATATCTTCAATACACTTTTAGATATAATTTAATTAATTCAAGGACAGACACTTTTTTTCTTCTTCGGTAAACAACTGTTAAATCTAAAAAGCAATTTTGTAAAACTGCTGTACCGAACTCCATGATTTCAAAACTGAGGTACGTACCGAACCGTCAGTTTTGTGTAACACCTCTGCTGTCAGTCTTTTATTTTTTGTCATGCGTCACAACACTTCCTCGAGTTCCAGGTGTTTCCGTGTTGTAAATAAAATCATTTTTTAAATATTAAATGTGTCACTCTCTTTAAGTCACGCTCAGAAATGTCATTTGCATACCTCAACCCCCCCCCCCGGCGCGCGACACTGTCACCTTTTTTATTTTGAGGAGTTTGCAGGTCTGATCACAAGCTCGAGGGAAAGTTGATTTCTTAATTCATCACCCCTTTAAAATGAACGCATTACTTTGATGGTTACTTGAAAAAAGTAATCTGATTTTGCATTACACTTTTTATAATTCATTGTAATTATTTTAATCTTATATTCATGTATTTTTTGATTAGGGCAGCATGAGCTCCCTCCACCACGGCAACATGCGGGCCTGTTACCAGAGTCTCTGATTTGGGCCTACATCGTCCAGCTGAGCTCAGCACTGCGCACCATTCACACAGCTGGGCTGGCCTGCAGGGTCATGGACCCTAGTAAGATCCTGATCACTGGAAAGACACGGTAAAGCTTCACATATTACTCACTTAATCTAGAACTGTATTCTTGTAACTGCTGGGCGTCAGTTGAATGGGTTTGAAATTATTTAAAATCTGCAGTGTTTGGCAGCTTTAAGCAAATGTTTAAAGGATATACTGTTAATATATTTTTTGCATTTTCTTTAGTGGGGCCAGCCAAAAAACTACTGACCTAATCGTGCAAATAATAACTGATTAATGAACTTTAGAGAGGGTGACCATATTTTGATTACCGGCAATGAGATACTCAAATGATACTCAAAGTTTACTCAAAGATGCCTTAATAATTTCAATACATTTAAATTATGCCCCCTCTGTATGGATAAAAAAATTGTTATATTAGGGCCAGGACAGGACTTGAAAACAGGACATGTCCTGGGAAAACAGGACGTTTGGTCACCCTACCTTAAGATAAAGCACAGTTTTGTAGAAGCTTTTTGAAGACTTTTGAAATGAAGGACAGTCAAACCACAGATCAGTCAGTGTTCTGTGGGGCCCCTATTTTATAGCCGTAAATAGTGAATGGAGAAGTTCACTTTTAGTTTGTTTGTTTTTGTTCTTCCTTTTATTGCACACTACCTGTCAATCCGCTTCTCTGAGCAGCGTTTACACATATAAAAACATGCAAACAAACTCAATGTCTGTTGTTTCTCCATAGGTTACGAGTCAACTGTGTAGGAATGTTTGATGTCTTAACTTTTGACAATAGTCAGACCAACCACCTGGCGCTGATGCCCCAGTACCAGGTACTGAACATCTCCTTTACACCCAAACATAGACTACGTTCACAATGTCAGTCCAAATCCAAATGTTTTTTTTTGTATCCGATTGGAATTTGATCTAAAATTGTTGATGTCCACTGTTCAGATTCAGTGTCCATGCCGCTCTTTAATTTTCCTGGATATCTGCATTGGTTTCTATGGCATTAATGTTGAGTTAGTAGGCATACGGCAAAAACAACAAACCGCAGCATGGAGGGGTTTGCAATACAGATGTTGTCTTATTTACAACATAACATTGTACAGCCACCGTGCGCTGGACTAGTGCGTTATGATGAGCCAACGGGAGCGGTTTCATTCCTAGCTGTCGCATCCGCCGGTTTAAAAACATGTCTCCATTATAGGCTATTGTTGTTCTGCTCGTCCGGCACTTTATAGGATTTCTAGAAATGCGAATAGGATTTCAAACCACATAGGAAGTAGCTTGAAACGGATTTGTGAAAATTGCATTGCATGTTATTTGTTTGCTGTTCAGACTTGCTAAATCTGATTGGATTTCAGTCGGATATGCACACAACTCGGATTTGTTCTGACAATCTGAACAGCCATAGTGTTATGATCATCATATACATTACTTGACTGCTTATCTGCATTTAATGAGGTCTTGTTACATACACTTTTGTTCAAAAATAGTTTGTTGTTGAAAGAAGTCTCTAAAAATACAAAATTACAGTAATATTGTGAAATATTATCATTTAAAATAACTTTTTATTTTAAAATGTAATTTATCCCTGTGATGGCAAAGCTGAATCACTGTTCATTGTTGTGGAGTTGCGGTTACACTTTGGGTCTAAACTCTTAGTTTCATCAGTTGCTGTTCCTCTTTGTGTCCATCAGCAAGCAGATCTTATCTCCCTGGGGAAGGTGGTGTTGGCCTTGGCTTGTAACTCTCTAGCTGGCATTCAGAGAGAGAATCTGCAGAAGGCCATGGAGCTGGTGTCAATCAACTATTCATCTGACCTCAAGAACCTCATTCTGTGAGCCTCTATCTCTTTCTCACACACATTTTATTGCCTAAATTCTCTCAAAGTGGTTCAATTGTGACGTATGCATATTTTCTTTTGGTCATGTTTCAATCTTCAGGTACCTGCTCTCAGAACAGAGCCGTCTGCGCAGCGTCAATGATATCATGCCCATGATTGGAGCACGATTTTACACTCAACTTGATGCCTCGCAGATGAGGAACGATGTCATTGAGGAGGATTTGGCCAAGGTACTCATATTTGTTGTTTATATTTTCTATACACCAGTGTTTCCAACAGAATGTCACTGTTTAAACCCTTTCATGCATAGAGGTCACTACAGTGGACAGCCATTCAAAAAGCCCTTTTCTTGCGTATGAAGGGTTTTGATGGCATAGTTGCACAACTAGAGTGGACACTAGTGCATCATCCTTTACACTGCCACCCAGTGGCAAGCTGTTGTATGTGGATTTTTTTTCTTCTCCAAACCGAGATGGCCGACGGCCAGTCAGAAAGTTGCTCCGAAGTATCCATCCATTCCTTCTATCCTAGGAGACTTTTGCAGGTAAAAAAAAAATTAACATATAAGGAATCATATCATTGTTAAATTTACAAAGTTGATTCCATTGATTTTAGATGGGGAGGAACTTCTGATTAATCATCTGTCCACTAAATTGGACATCATGCATCATTAGCTATATTTAGGAATGGGACGATTACCGGTTTCACGATAAACCAAGATAAACTTAGTGACGTTTAGTAATATCTTTTAAAATGTAATTATCATTAAATCCATGTTTGATTATCACGATTTTGAAAACTCGAAGGTAAATCCTGTCCAGCCAGCATCAGTCTGCAAAAACTTTGTTTTTTGAACCAGAAGAAATGGATTTATAAATCCATTTTAAAACAATTGTCCAGACAAGATGATCAAAAGAAGTAATTATAGTAATAATTATAGTAGTATTAATTTGTCTGGCTATCACCAGACCAAGCTCAATCTTTAAAGTCCCTGTAAAGTCAAAACTAAACATGTGTTCTGAGTTCTTCACACCACAGATAAATGTGTTATTAACCACCCAGCCAAATTTGAATCATAAAAAAATCCGGGAAGTACATAAAATAGCTTATCAAAAACCTGAAAAAATGAGCAGCATTCTCTGCTCTCAAACGCTGGGGGTGTGTCCGCTGTCGGCGCCGAAACCACGCCCACTCGCGGGAAAGCGGCAGTAGCACACTAGACAACACTCACTGATCACGAGCGTCTATGATCACGACGCACCAGATGTCGGCGGGACAGGAGGATGAAAGCCTGGGCGGGGGATAGTCGGTTCTGCAGCGGATTATCAGTGAATCCCAGTTGTCTCCGGTGAAAGTTTGTAAAACGATCCGGTGTAAAGTCACTGCAGAGGTGTAGGTGTCGGTGATGATCCTCAGCTCTCCGTCAAGATGGCTGTTCACAAAATTAATCCACCTCTTCATCGTTTTTGTTTTGTAAGCTGTTATGTAAGTTGTTGACTATAGTAACTAACAGTACTAACAGTAACTCGCGATCGAACTGATGCGAATGTGCTCGAGTTATGATCGTGTTAGGGGAGGAGCCAGGCGTCATCCAGTGCGTCATCGAGCCACCGTTTTAGCCCCGCCCAGAAAATCCTGAACACAGCAACGGTGAAAAACTGTTTAACGGTCTAACTTCTGAATTCAGTACTTCATAGTTCACAGTCTTTGTAATGTGTTTCAGCAATACATTTCTAACATTTATAATGTGTTTAGAAACAAATCTCAGAATTGCCTTTACAGGGACTTTAAGATTGAACATTGGTCTGGGGAGTCTGCTCTGTGTTTTCTACTGCACTAGAGGCGTGATCAATGAGCGTTGTTCAAATGCCTCTGGCCCTGTCCCAAATGGCGCACTTCATGTGCACTTTCGGTCTTGTGGACTTACAATGGCCACTGTGTGCGCGCGTGTCCGTTAAGTCTACGAGACCGCAGGGTGTCCCATTTGTCATTTTAGGTCTCAGAAGGGTGCTCGGGAGTGCCCCCTTTGAGGTCGATATGCGCCCTCGATGCGCACTTCTGACTGCAGTCAAAGCGGCATTACGTCGTGAAAGTGCGGACTCAGAGGAAGACCGTGAGGGTTTAGGGTGCCATTTGGGACTGGGCCTCTGTACGAAATTGGATAGTGCTTCAACCAATCAGACCAACTATCCGTCATTGTGTTAAACCCGCCAATAGCGCGCCAGGTGGATAAGCCGGTTTGTGATTGGTCCTTGCAAATTTGTGACAGAAGCAGGATGGAAATTCGAAATCGCCGGTAGATCGGGCTTGGTTTAAGTATTAATAGTAAAGTCCTCTGATTTCATTTTCAGTACAATCAAAAATAGAGATACAAGTATCCTTTGAATGAAACGAGAGAGCGCGTGCGTCTGTTGTGATGCGCAGATGTGCGCTGTTATAATGCGTTTCTATTGACGATGGTCATTATAAGGAAGGAAATGCCACAGAATAGAATCTTGCTTAAAGTACATAGAGTTGCTTGTTTTATTTGTTGTTTGTTGATTTTTAAATGTAATACTTGTTGAAATGTTTTCATGTGTGCAAGAGTTTCAACACCTTCATCAAATTTAAACAAAACCGTGATACTATTGATAATCGTGATCATTTGGTCACTATAATCGTAATCAGAGCCGGATTAAATAAATGGACTACACTAGGCAGGCTGCATTTTTTGGGCCCCCCTCCATCGATGTTATTTATGAATTGAAATCTGAAACTTACCAAAGTTACTAATAAAAGTGAATTCACATTTTACATAGCCTAGTCTTTGGTTACAAATTGGTTGTGTTGTCAGACTATTTTTTGATATTCATTATTTATAC